>NW_015505730.1:362008-396313 GCF_001515645.1 Sinocyclocheilus grahami
TATATATATATATATATATATAGTTTCCAGGGATGTTTGTTTTTCTTTAGATTTATAAAAAAATATATAATGCATTTTATTTAATATTTAATGTGCAGCAGCTCCAAAAAGCATTTGGACACCTAAGCCACATATGAACGTCATTGGATTAGAAAACAATGTAATTTTTTTTTTTTTTTGCCAGATGCCACAAGTAGCCTATTTAAACAAAGTTTCATATATAGTGATTGTCAATATGACTCAGAAATGTATAGTTAATTCTAAAAAATGTCAGATCAGTTTGTTTGCAGATGCCTCTTCTGTTATAGATTTTGCTGTTTAATGCAATGAAGTTCATATTTTTATGTGTACCATATTTGTTTTGCACCAGAGTTGTCGAAATATTTCCTTTCTGAAGGATTGAGGAGGAATAAGTTCTGGTTATAGGCTGTAGAGTACACAACCCACGTCTTTTCTTTTAAGCTTTGGTTTATAAGAATTCACTGTGAATTCCTCTTCAGCCACATAAAGACCTCTCAAAAGATGTACCGCGAGCGTTCCACCACTTCCCCTGACCATGCGTGCTCACATGCTAAAGTGTTTAATTAGTCTTTTCGAAGCTAGTCCTGTCATCTTCATTCCCTGATGTCGTGAAGACTTCTGTCAGCTCTACAGTACTCAGCTGCTGGATCCACAAAACCCTTTGAGGTCACGCTTATTTTGTCAGCTATTTCAGTACTTTTTGAAGAGTCGAGTCAAAAGGGAGTTGTATCAAGGCAGAGCGTGGTGGGAAAGAGGAGAGCAAAGGCCTGCTTTTTGTCTCCCACACCCTTCTAATGAGATAGATTTACAAAGGTGTGATTCCCACATTCAGAATGTTGTGTTTTAGTCTAACATTTGGAATGGATGATATTGGGATATTTCAGTTATTTGTTGAGAATCCCGACAAGCCTAACTTAACCGATGGCATGCGTTTGGGATGAGACCGAAACCAGTCCTTAATTTTGCAATGCAGAAATAAAATTCTTCACCTTTAAAAAAATCATTTTCTTTTTCCGTCTTTCTTAGTGGGAAGTTGTCCAGACAGTCGTGAACGGCTCTCTTCTTTACACCTACAGTGTGTGCAATGTTGCCAGTGACACAGAACAAAACAACTGGCTTCGTACGACCTTTATCCAGCGCAGGCCCGATGTCTCTCGTGTATCCGTAGAGCTCCGCTTTATCGTACGGGACTGCAACTCGTTTGGTGGCTCATCACCTTCCTGCCGCGAGACTTTTGGCCTCTATCTAAGCGAAACAGACACAGATGTTGGCACAAATTTCCGCAAGAGCCAGTTTCGAAAGACAGCCACAGTAGCCCCAGACGAGGTAACAGCAAATCGTGGAGGGGGCCGAGCTGATCTGCGAGTGAACATTGAGACGAAGAGCATCGGGCCACTCTCCAGAAGGGGCTTCTACCTTGCCTTCCAGGATTTAGGGGGCTGTGTTGCTCTCCTGGGGCTGAGGGTGTTCTACACCACCTGCCCAGCCACGATGAGAAGTCTGGCCGCCTTTCCCGAGCAGGTGGCATCAGGAGCGCTGGCGGAGGTGGAGGGCACCTGTGTGAAGGACGCAGTGGTGGTTGGAGAAGCTGCTCCTCGGATGTACTGCACCGCTGAGGGAGAGTGGGTCGTTCCTGTGGGCCAGTGTCTCTGCCGAGCGGGATACCAAGCTGTTGGAGATGCTTGCAAAGGTGAGTTTTGATGTATATTTTTTAGTAGGGTTCTGTGCTTCAGTGATATGTTGAACTTATGCTAATTTAACAGTGGTTAATTGATGTGGGTTTTTACTTAAAGGGATAGTTCACTCAAAAACTCACCCTCATGTCATTCCAAACCCGTAAGACCTTCGTTCATCTTTGGAACACAAATTAAGATGTTTTTGATGAAATCCAAGAGCTTTCTGACCCTGCATAGACAGCAACGCAACTGATATGTTCAAGGCCCAGAAACGTTGTAAGAACATCATTAAAATAGTCCATGTGACATCAGTGGTTCAATCGCAATTTTACGAAGCTACAAGAATACTTTTTGTGCACAAAGAAAACAAAAATAACAACTTTATTCAACAATTTCTTCTCTTCCGTGTCAGTCTTCGAGGAATAAAGTTATTTTTGTTTTCTTTGCACACATGAAATATTCTTGTAGCTTCATAAAATTACGATTGAATCACTGACGTCACTATTTTAACGATGTCCTTAAAACGTTTCTGGGCCTTGTAAGTGGTAGCTCCGTTGCTGTCAGATTTCATCAAAAAATATTGTGATCCAAAAATGAACAAAGGTCTTATGGGTTCGGAATGACATGAGGGTGAGTAATTAATGACAGAATTTTCATTTTTGGGTGAACTATCCCTTTAAAGGCCAATTGGTTGCCAATATTGAATATACAATCAGATTGTCAGTATCCCAAAAGTGGTTAGACAAAAATATTTAAATGTAGATTGACACAATCGGAATCAGTCCGTCGCTATAATATACTTTACATTATTTCATTGCTTGAGCCAATAACTCTGCACAAGTTGAAGACAATTTGGGAACAACTGCAGGTCTTTGTGGGTGGGCAGATGGTAAGTGTGTTGTCGGGTGAGGGTGTGTTCTGGGAAGCTCGCAAGATTTTTGTGGTTGCCACAGAGCTGTCTGAGAAGTTTGTGAGAGGCCAGAAATATGACTCAATTGAAATGGAATGTCAGCCGTGTCCACACCCTTTCACCTGCTGGTGTATTATTTCTACATGTGTGCTTAGCGCTTTGGGAAGGAAGTGTGAAGATACCAGGGTAATATTGTTAAGGAGTGTATGTACATTGTTACAGTGGTATGATTTGCATTCATAGGTTTTTAACCTTTGGACTTTCTCAGATATCTTGCATTTGAATAGAACTTAAATAACGTGTTTGGGAGAAAGGGTTAGTCTTCAATAAAGAGCTATAATTCTTTTCATTAGATAATAAGATCTGCAAACAAAGAACTAATTTGACTTTTTATCAGCCAGTGACTTAACCAACTGGTCCCAATGTTTTTCTTTTTAATGGATATATGAAGTCATTTCCCCTCAAGTTTGGTTCAGGGTGTTATCTAACATAGCTACATTCATACATTAAGTGCATATTTAGTATTGGTCCACTATAACAAGTTCTGACAAAAAAAGGATTATTTTAAAGTTTCGTTTTTAGGTTTTCCCAACTTGTTCCAAGGAATTCCCCCAAGGTCGTATTACACTTTTCCCATACCCTCCACCAGCTGATATGACTCAATGGGCAGAGCTACCATTACCTGTGTTACATTGTATGTGTAAGTGTGTTACCATCACAACAGCTCACCGCAGATTACAGAGAAGGTTTGGCATGCCCAAGGTCTGTCTAGGGTAGTCATCGTATAATTAAAGGTTGGGCTGGACTTCTCTGGACACCTTTTGTATTTGTGGGAAAATGTGGTTTTGAGTAGACACGCTATTTATACGTTACTGTAAAACGTAAAACCAAAGGAATTAAAATCTATCCATTGGTAAACACATTGCAGACCAACTGCAGGGCACGTTTGTTGAACATGCAGTAAAAAAGGATATCACTGGAAAAAAGTTTTCAAAAGAGCCATATAGGAAGGGCAATCTCAGGAAAGCATGTTTTAAAGACCTTGGCCTCTGGCAGCCCTACAGGAACCTGCACCTGAAACGGATGTTAAAGAACAGAATATCTGAAGGCATTCAGGGTTATTGGGAAAAGGGCAGATTCCATACATTTCCTTCATAATGTAGTTTCCAGGAGACATGCTAAATGTTTTGATACCTTTGGAAGACGTGTGATGAATGATGACCCGATGAAATAGCTCATGGGGAGATGTAATGGAGACTGGTATCTTGTTGACTTTGTGATGACATGTTTCAGAAATGAGGAGTACATGTCCAGACATCCCAACCTGCAGTTCTTTCAGTTCTGATTCTGACAAAGCCTTTTTTGTTCTTCTGTAAATGATTGTTTCACACTGTAATTTGTTCATCAACCCAAGACTGTAGTAATTACCAACCTTTCCCCATACCTCTTGATTCAACTTGGTTTGGATTTTTCTCCACAGTGTGAAAAGATGCCTCAAAGCATTCAATGTAAAAGAGGGTTCTTAACCCCAAACAACTGTCGAAACAATGAAGTTGCTGTTATCATTGTTTTCATGGGAGTTTTACGAGTGGTTTTCTACGTGACTGCTATTCTGTTCAGCTTATCGCCACCTGTCAGTGTATGTTGGGGACAATTGTGGTTGGTTGCCGGGCTGGGATGGGGGGAAGGGGTCTCGTTTGAATGGTTAGCCAGAGAAATGTGGAATTGAGAAGTTTCGGGGGAGATCACAAGTGTTTCACCGCTTGTGAATTTGAGACCAGTCTACCAGAAATGTTGGATAATAGCTGACTATAATGTCATGTTTTATTATGTTATATAAGAGTATATGGTTAATTGCATTGTCACATGAAGTGGCCATAATCATTTTTAAAATTAGCTCCAGTTTAATAGATGTTTAATTAGAAGGTGGGAACTGTTAGAAGTTATGTAGTAGTTCAGTGCTGCTACTAATACCTAGAGAGCAGTGTGGTCTATATTTTACATGAATAACGTATAAATGTTATATCATTAATATGTTATTTTTGTAATAATTTTAAATTACTTTTTATTTTTTGATTCAGCAGTATTGGCCAATATTGCATATTTAATTGTGCTTTTCCCCTATTTTGACATGTAGATGAGGGTGTGTTAAAGGTGAAGTTAATCATTAAAACTCAAAATGAATATCTAGTTTTCATATTGTACATGTTTAGTGTTGTGATTCCTAAATTCACATTAAAAATGTTTATTTATTTATTCAAAGTGGTAATTAAAATAGAATTTTATTTATAGGCCATAACATAAAAATAATGATTAAATGTTATATAAGAGTATATGGTTAATTGCATTGTCACATGAAGTGGCCATAATCATTTTTAAAATTAGCTCCAGTTTAATAGATGTTTAATCCAGTTTAATTAGAAGGTGGGAACTGTTAGAAGTTATGTAGTAGTTCAGTGCTGCTACTAATACCTAGAGAGCAGTGTGGTCTATATTTTACATGAATAACGTATAAATGTTATATCATTTATGTTATTTTTGTAATAATTTTAAATTACTTTTTATTTTTTGATTCAGCAGTATTGGCCAATATTTCATATTTAATTGTGCTTTTTCCCTATTTTGACATGTAGATGAGGGTGTGTTAAAGGTGAAGTTAATCATTAAAACTCAAAATGAATATCTAGTTTTCATATTGTACATGTTTAGTGTTGTGATTCCTAAATTCACATTAAAAATGTTTATTTATTTATTCAAAGTGGTAATTAAAATAGAATTTTATTTATAGGCCATAACATAAAAATAATGATTAAATATTTATGCTGGCATAAACATTTCTTGACATTAAACCATTAGTTTTCTTTAAAAGCCACTGGATTGCTCTCGCATGTTGTTGAGGACTACTGTGTCGTCAAAACTGTTGACCTTTCTACCCAAAGGGCATTTACTATTCCCTTTGTGTATTGTTCACCAGCCAAAGACTTGGAGTCTTATCAGCCCTGCCAATCATTTGTGTCATGCATATTTAAGTGGTTGTGGGAACATAAACGTGGCACAAGTACGCAAAATGGCCTTAGTCACTTTTCCTCACATACAGTTTCTGATGGCTCCTTGACTGTCCACCAACACAACATTGCCCTAAATAGTTTCTTAGTGAAATCGGTCATCCTGACTCGTCAGTGGTGTCATGAGCAAGTCACGCATTACAAAGCACTTTCTAAACATATTTCACACAAAGTTCCCATGGAAACAGCATTAACATATTGAATCCGACTTATTACTCATGGCTGACACGCATCTTGGCGTTTGGTGAAATTTGGATTCATTCAGAACGATTTCACGTTTGCCATTCTCAGTAGACACAAACATGAAGATTAGAGGAATAGAGTGGGAGTTTCCCGCTCTTGTTCTGGCTTCAAATAAAATGCATAAAAAAGGGCTGCTTTTCTTATGCGGACCCCCTCCTATAGATGTCCACCCTTATACACAGAGCAAATACACAAAACCCCATGTAAAATCCCAGCGGGAGAACTTCTGTCAGCAATCCTCACACACCCATTCACGCTCACACTCGCACACCTCCCATCAGTTGTCAATCTGAAACTCGGCCCTTTGTTTGAGGGGAGCACTGAGAGACGGGCCCCAGGGGGGACAAACTCCCCTCAAAGGAAGTTCCTCAGCTCTGTGGAATCTATATTCACAGTGATTTTGCAAGCCAGTGAGTTTCTCATGCCCATTAAAAGTACACCTATCAGAACCGGCCTCTTCTTAAGTCCATGCATGTGATTTTGAATCATTGCTCTCGGCCGCCTTTGTTAATAATTGTTATCACCCCCCAATCCCGGCCTCCATTCCTTGTTTCCGGAGTTTCTTCCCTTTGTGTTTGTTATAGCATGTCCTCATCCTTCGGCAGAGGAAGGAAAGGAGGAGAAGAGGAGACCAGAGAGCTTATATTGACGCTTGCAGTTCCGACATCCTGTGTTGTCCAGCGGACATCCAGATGTGCTTCACTGCATTTTTCAAATCTCTTTCTTTCAGTATTTTGCCACTAACATTGGCAGTGCAGATATAATTAGTCATAAAGTGACTACACAAAAGTTGGTGACCAGTTTGACTAGATTTATTTAAAAGCATCTTTCGGTTGCATTGTGAAGTGTGATCAGTTTTTTGTTTGTTGAATGTTTGAATGCCTGTTGTACGTTGCCTGTTAGTTGCACCATCTTGAGTGGCTCTATTTGTGTGCAGTTGTGATTATGCAAAAATAAAGAAACTGTGATGCGAATCTATGTCCTTTTAGTTGATAAATGTCTCATGTTCACCTGTTTTTTCTGTCTTTTTCAAAGCTTGTGAACCGGGTTACTACAAGAGCACAGATTCCAGCCAGCCATGTGAAGTGTGTCCAGAAAACACCAAGCGCTCGGGTCATGGAGCACTTCTGTGCTCCTGCATGGAGGGCTTCTTCCGGGGCCCTACGGACCCTAACTCTGCTCCTTGCTCTTGTAAGTGTGAATACATATTTTTTTGCTCCTCTACAAAGTTGTTTGATCTTAAGAAACCATTTTTAATCTAGTTTCTAAACATACCTTGTTTTGCTCTTCTAGCTCTGCCTAGCCCTCCCCAAAACCTGGTATACATGCCTCTCCTGACGGGGGGGAGTTTGCAGCTGACTTGGCGCCCACCGGCAGACATTGGCGGCAGAAGCGATATCACATATAGTGTGGCGTGCGAGTGCTGTGAGGGTGGTCTGTGTTCACTGTGTGGTGGGAGGGTGCGATTTGAGCCTGCACAGACGGCCTTGAAAGACCCCGAGGTTGTGGTTCGCGAGCTGGAGCCTCATGTGAACTACACATTTACAGTCGAGGCCCAAAGTGGCGTGTCCCAGTTCAGTCGAAAGAGAGCCACGGCTAGCATTACAACAGTGCTTCACTTCACAGGTTAGATATTAAGAATTTAATTCTGTCCACAGTGGTAGTGAAAATAATGTATTGCTGAATTTTTAACCAATGAGGTTTCTTTGTGGGCGGAGCTACCCAGTGCACCTCATTGCCTGTCACGGTTCGATAAGATTAACAGATTAACATGAAGGAGAACTGATCACATGTCATGCCTGCTTTAGATGCGGTGTATCAAATGGCATTTACATGTAAATTGAGACATTGATGGTTAGCCAAAATACTGATGAATTGTGTCTCTTTATTTAGATGGCCCGAGGGTGCTGTACTTGAGAGTTGAAGATCGGACCACCAGCAGTCTGACTTTATCCTGGGTTGTGGACCACCATGTGCAGAATAACAACTCCCCCCGCTATGAGCTCATGTACCGCAAGAAGGTGACTAACTTAAGTTATCTTTTTTTAATATGAATATCATAGAGACTTGAGTGATGGGACTGAAGTCAACCACCTAGAACACATTGGCAACCACTTAACAATGCCCTAGTAATACAGAACACCTCAGCAACAGCATAGCAAAGCCTTGACATTGTGAAAACTTACAGTAAATATAGTTGACTTTATGTTGTATGCTTTCGCCTTCTCTCTCCATGGCCTTTCCATGTTTTTGGCCTTTACCATTTTGGAATAAACATTCAATTTCCTCTCCTCATTGTTTCATAGGAGGATCCTGGAGAGTTGGACGTCACCACATACACCGTTCTGGTTCTGGAGAAGAACTCTGTGCAGATTAATGACCTCTTACCAGGAAAAAAGTATGTGTTCCGCGTTCACACCCTGACGGCAGAAGGCCATCCCAGCAGCCACAGCGCCGAGCTTGAATTTGAGACGTTGGCTCTCGGTGAGTGCGTGCGAATTTCGTTTTAGTCTTTGAATGCTTTCGTGTATAAAAGTGCATAACTTAGATGCGTTTGTGATAGGCTGTGGGTGGTGTGCCAATGTTTGTCGGTATGAGTAAAGCGAACTCTTTTGGCTCTATTTTCATCAGCGGAATCTCGGACACAGAATAGTTCCATGGTTGTCATGGGAGCCATTGCTGGAGGCGGAGTCATGTTGCTGATTGTGGTGGTTATTTTGCTCCTTCACAAAAGGTTAGAGGACGTTTCTCTGGTCTCACTATTTCCATTCTATTCTCTTCTTTATCTCTTTTCCAACCACAGAGCAGGATTTCCCAACTTTGCCTTAGTCATTTCACCCACACTGTTTACATTCCAGCTTTGATGTGCAATCATTCTCATTTAAGATATCATCAAGATAGGAGCTTAAATTAACTCGCATGTGATGTTGAATGGTCTTTCATCAGGAGGCTGAATTCCCATGTCCGACGGAGGGTAGATGGAGATTACTTTTCATGTCCAGGTAAGAAATGAATTGAATCCCTTTTGCATTCATGTGTTTGGCATTAAGATGTCATGTTTGATGCTATCAGCAATAGTTTTGCACGAAAATCCCTATATATATATATCTATATATTCAAAGCTAGTGGGCGTCATGTAATCCAGGTCTAACTCTACCTATTTATTTTACAGAAAAACTCCTGCCTTTGAAGACCTACATTGATCCCCATACATATGAAGACCCCTGTGCGGCTGTCCTCAAGTTTGCCAGTGAAATTCATCCTAGTCATATCACCAAGCAGAAAGTCATTGGTGCAGGTCAGTGTTATTTTAGTATTAATTATATCCTATTATAATATTTTAAATATTTTTGTATTTCATTTATTTTAGTATTTTATTCTTTGTAATTTGTTTTTGTTATGTGCTTTTGTCTTTTTTTTTTCTTTCTTTTTTTATATTTATAAATGGGTTTATTTCCCTTTTTTAATTTTAATTTCATTTATTTAATAATTAATTAAATTAATTAATTCCACTTCAATGCAAACGTTTTTATTAACTGCCAAGGCAATATTTCTAATTTTCAAAGTTTGAGTTAAAGTTTATAATGTAATATTTAGATTGATTTTAATTTGGCTTTATTTCAGTTAGTTATAGTTTTAGTTAACATTAACTTTGGTGCAGGTATTTTAAAAAGTCACTTGCCATGTTTTACCCTTTAAAGTGTCTTTTTTGCATCTTAATTTACATTTTTAATTAACAAATGTGTTTCCATACTGTTCTACAGGAGAATTTGGTGAGGTGTACCGTGGTTCTCTGAAGATACCAGGACGCTGTGAGGTCACAGTAGCGATAAAGACCCTGAAGCCAGGCTACACTGAGAAGCAAAGGCAGGACTTCCTAAGTGAAGCCAGTATTATGGGCCAGTTTTCCCATAAGAACATTATCCGTCTGGAGGGTGTTGTCACTAAATGTAAGAATCATACTGTCAAATCATAGTTTCCAGTACTTTAGAATACCATTCCACAAAACAGGACATGTTTTAACAGGATCTTCTCTTCTACCTATTATTTCAGTCAAAGACGCCATGATTATCACAGAGTACATGGAGAATGGAGCTCTAGATCAGTATTTAAGGGTATGTTTCTGTCAGCAAATGTTCATGTTTAATACCTTTGCTATGATCGAGCAGAATCACTAATCTGTTTCTTTTTGCTCCACAGGACCATGATGGGGACCTTTCCTCATACCAGCTTGTGGGAATGCTCAATGGCATAGCAGCAGGAATGAAGTACCTCTCAGACATGAATTACGTCCACCGGGACCTCGCGGCTCGCAATGTCCTGGTCAACGGCAACTTGGAGTGTAAAGTCTCAGATTTCGGCCTGTCACGAGTGCTGGAGGACTATCCTGAGGGAACATACACGACTACTGTAAGTTATATGAATGCATGATTTTGAAAATGAATATCTCTTATTTTTTATCTAAAATGATTTAATATAGGTATTTTTGATATAAGATTCAACATAACAAAATACTGAGCAAACCTTAACTCTTACTCTTTTAGGGAGGAAAGATTCCTATTCGCTGGACAGCGCCCGAGGCAATAGCATACAGGAAGTTCACTTCAGCCAGTGATGTGTGGAGTTTCGGCATAGTCATGTGGGAAGTGATGTCATTTGGAGAAAGACCCTATTGGGACATGAGCAACCATGAGGTATAGGAAATTATTACTCATACTTTAGGAGTTTAACCTAAATTGGGTGAACACAAAATTACCATATATAGGGATCATTGACATTCATTTTGTGGGCTTTTGTTCCCCACTTGGGCCAAGAAATAACCATCTAGCAATGCCTTAGCAATGTTCTAAAAACCAATTAAGTTTTTAGTCCTCTATGAACATGAGTTTTACCTTTTTCTTTGTATGTTTGATCACAGGTGATGAAATCCATAAACGAAGGCTTCAGATTGCCGGCACCGATGGGCTGCCCATCTGCGGTCAATCAGCTCATGCTGCAGTGCTGGATGCAGGACCGCTCCAAACGGCCACGCTTTGTTGATATCGTCAACTTGCTCGAGAAGCTGCTTCGCAACCCAGAGTCACTCTCTGCCATTGCCAGTATCGACCCACGGTAAGAAACGGTTAACTGTAACCGTTATTTCAGTTATAATGAAGAAATCTACAATGCTTTATATTGAGATTTTTAATAAATATATATTTTCCCCCACAGTGTCTCTATTCGTCTACCCAGCACTAGTGGTAGTGATGGCGCCCCCTTCAGGTCAGCGGATGAATGGCTGGACTCCATCAAGATGACCCAGTACAGAGAAACCTTTGCCCTGGCTGGAATTAAAACGATGGAACAGGTGCTGCACTTGAAAATTGAGTAAGCATGCCTACTTACATGCATTAACGAATCACAAAATGAACCAGTTACAAATTTCTATGTCCTTATCTAACCTGTTCTCTATTTTCTTTTTCAAAAAGGGACATTAAGAACATTGGAGTACGACTGCCAGGTCATCAGAAGAGAATAGCCTACAGCATTCTGGGCCTGCAAGACCTGACGGCAACCCTGGATCTGTTTGCTGTGTGAAAGATATTGTTGAGTGAAGCAGCACTGCTCTGGACTGGACTTTAAAAAGCTGGCTGAATAAAGACCAGAATGCCCTCCTTAAATGAAACGGACTCCCTTTGGGAATATAATCACTTTACTGTTTTGATATTTTGTTTTTTATATAATATTTTTACATGTCAGATGGACCCTTATGCTCTTTGTGATTCTGTTTTAACTTAAGCCATATTAAGCACACGGTGGACATATGATGGTCTGTTTTGAAATATTGTGACTACTGCCTCAGGTCTGATGATTAGTAACCTTTTATTACTGTAGTGCCCATATATTGCCATAATATTCCACATATTAAACAGAGTTGCCAAATGTGAGGGGTTGAAGTCTGATATAAGGATGTACAATTACAAATGTAAAAAGTTTAGTAGTAAATGTTATATGTTGTTAAATTGTTGACAGACTCCTGTTTTGAAAGATAGGATGAATGTTTACATGTCTTATTTCAGCTCTTTTTATTTAATATTTATTTTTTTATTTATTGTCTGTGTTTGTAAAGAAACTAATGTACTGTATAGTATTAAAATATTTTGTAAGTCTCATCCTAAGTCATTTCTTTACCATCATGCACTACACACAAACTTCATGCTCTAACATGCCCAAAATTAGTTTTCGATCATCTTGAGGAAGACTCTATCCGGTAGTCTGTAAGCTCTAAGTCTCTCCGCAAATGCAGTTTGGAAAGCCATTCGCTGTAGTGGAGACAAAGTGTCTGTAATAATCCTGACTCACTTCGGTCCTTCACTGATGAATGTTTGCGAAGACTAATGAATCATAATAATCATGCATTAGCTACTTTTGTAGTTCAAGAGGTCCAAGCAGTGGTAGAATGAAAATGCTTGATGAATGAATGCTGACTGTGGCCTTGGGTGTGTTTACTACAAAAGCTCTGTTCGGGCCTGGTGTGGGTCAGGCTCATTTTTCTACACTTAGTCTGACTAATATAAAGAAGACACCTTATAGCACAATGTACACTCTAAAAAAAATGCTGGGTTAAATACAGCCGAATGCTGGGTAAAATAGGGACAAACCCAGCAATTGGGATGTTTAGACCCAGCGGTTGGGTTACTACCCAGAAGGTTGGCGCTGGGTCAAAACAGCCCAATTGCTGGGGTTGTCCCTATTTTACCCAGCACTATATAGTAAAGATGGCGACGTACTGAAGAGCTCCATGCTTTATTGTTGATAAAACATATATTGTTATTTTGAGTATGATTTAAATGCCATGGGGTATATATTAAAGTACGATGATATTATTATTGTTATTATTATCTGATAGCACCAGTGTACCACCACTGTACTTTCTTATAAAGGGTAATGAATATAATTAAAAAGAGTTTATTTAATTCTTATAAGCGCCCTCAAGCAATGATTAAAATGCATTGTGGGCTTGAACTGTGTGTGATCTCATTTAAAATGAAAAGTTGAAAGTCATTTAATTATTCTGTGTCCTCAGATGAAGGAAGAACGTTTCCGTAAGATGTTTGCTGATTTTGGGACACAGATTGTACGTTGAAATTCACTAAAGATGGTAGATTTAGCAAATTTGGATTTGTAGGCTTCAAGACAGAGGAGGATGCAAAGAAAGCTATGAAACGTTTCAACAAGAGCTTTGTGGACAAATCTAGAGTTACTGTAAGTGACGGTGTGCGTGTATACATACAGTGGTGGCCAAAATTATTAGAACACTAGTATCTTCACCAGCTAAAAATGGTTTTAAGTCAGTTATTTCTGTCTTTTGCTGCAGTGTGTCTGTAGAAAATATCAGTTTACATTTCCAAACAAACATTAATTTTGCCATTAATTGTAATAATCCAGTGAGATTATTGTTTGCACAAGGAGTCTGACAACAGCCAGTGCTCTACACAGAGATCTGATCTCATTATCATCCAGTCTGTCTGGAATGACTTGAAGAAACAGAACAAACTGAGACAGACTAAATCCAGAAGAACTGTGACAACGTCTCCACGATGCTTCAAGAAACCTGTCTGTTTTCTGCTTTGGAACAATGTGTATTGTAAAAAGTGCAATATAAATAAATCAAACTGAATTTATGCTGTCACTCCATCTCCACAGAAGCAGAATAAGCCTTTGAATGTTCTTGGAGATGTAAGTATGTCTCTCTTTGTATGACATAAATCATACTTGAATAAATATGCAGACATTGTATAAAATGTCATTTATAATCCTCAGCTTGAAAAAGACCAGAGCTTCCAGGAGTTCCTCGCTGTGCACCAGAAACGCACACAGGTGCCCACTTGGGCCAATGACACTGCAGAAGCGACTTCTGTTGGAGTTGAAAAGAAGAAGAAGAAGGAGAAGAAGCAGAAGGCGGCTGTTAGCGATGATTAGCTAAATTTGACTCTGATGAATCGGAGGAATTTAGTGATGCTGAGGATGACGAAGGTGCTGATGAAGAGGTAAACAAGCTAAGAACTTTGTGCTTGCTTCTAGACAATCCCAGATGATCCTCCATAATTGTGATTTCTCATTCTCTCCAAATGCGTTTTCTCAACAGATACTGATAAGGAAGCCTTGAAGAAAGATCTGTCTGATATGGATTATCTTCACTCCAAAATTGTGGAGAAATCAGACATGGTGGATGAGAAAGAGATGGAAGAGGCTGAGGATGAAGAAAAAGTAGGTGAGAGTGTTAATGCTGCTGATAAGAATGTGGAGGAGGAGGAGGAGGAGGAAGAGGAGGAAGAGTCCCCGGTCCAAAACACAGACAGTGCTTATGAAAGTGGTGACAAGACAAGCAGCCAGAAAAGCACAAAACCAGCAGCTCAGAATATTGTCAGTGTGATAAAACATGAGGTTTAATATGGAAGAGTTTGGCTATTAATGGCTCATTTGTTTATGCTGTTCATACACTATTATAGATTGAGCCGAGCACAGAGTTCCCAGTCAAGCTACGAGGTGCTCCATTCAACATCACAGAGGAGAGATATCGGTTATTGATCGATTCTGAACTTTTCATTGTTTTGCAAAAGGCTTTATTAATGTAACTGACATACACAATAAACTATTTTACCTCACAGTATAACATCAAAATAATAATTCTAATCCATTCATTATAACTCTTGATTTATATGGTCTGAATTGAGTTTAATAAAGACTGTTATTTGGTCCCTCCTCTATTTATTTATTTTTTGCAATTTAGGTTTATGCTGAATATGTTTCTTACGCAGTTCTCATAACTGGAACACACGGTTTTTGGGCACGAGTGCAGTAGCCGATGCCATCGCTCAGAAATACAACACAACCAAGAGCCAAGTGTTACGATCATGTGAGGATTTGGGAACTAAAAGTTGTCTCTCTTGTTCTGGAGAGGATCAACATAGGTGACACTGGATCAGTAGTCTGATGGCAGTCTGGCTGTGAGGATGGCCCTCGGGGAGACGCAGTTTGTACAAGAGACCAGACAGTTTCTCCTGGACAATGGAGTGTCTCTGGACACATTCAGTCAGGTGTAGTATGTGTGCTTTACTCTCATGTGTAGTTAAAGTCAAAGGTTTGGAATTTCTCATAAATTAATTGTATTATTCAGCAAGGACAGTTGAACCATTTTATAAAGTTACAACAAGATATTTCTATTTCAAATAAATGCTTTTCTTTTGAACGTTCTACTCAAAGAATCCTGAAAAAATATATCACTGTTCCCACAGAAATGTTACACAGCAAAACTGTTTTTTTTTTAAACAATTGGTAAAAATAAGAAGTGTTTCTTGGGCCAAAATCAGCATATTAGAATGATTTCTGAAGGACATGTGACACTGAAGACTGGATTAATGATGCTGAAAATTCAGCTTTGCATCACAGGAATAAATTACATTTTATAATATATTAAAATAGAAAATAGTTATTTTAAATTGTAATAATAATAATTTATTAGTGATTTATTTAGTAATGATATATTTCTTTTTTTGTAATAATGATTAAATAAATGCAGCTATGGTGAAAATAAGAGGCTTCTTTCAAAAAGTGATAGAAGTGGTCTATCATACTGACATATCGGTTTGTTTAAAGTTTAAACTATCAATTTATATTTTTCTATAATAGATATTTTAAATTTTTTTGCACCAATGCACCAATATTAAAATTCTGGCAGAAGAGATGTAACTAATTTATTTTCATATTTTAGCAAATATTAATGTTTTATACTGTGTGTAAAATAAAATAAAAATCAGTCATTTTAAATGCTACAAGTTAATTTAGGCAAATTTAGATAATTTAAGGTAATCTAAATGTAAAAATATGGTGAATTTCCAATATCAACTGAGATTAATACATTAAAAAAAACTCTAATATCGCCTGATTACTGATATATTACAAATATATTGTGTATTCCTATTTGAAACGCTGATGTTGTTATTACTAAGCTATCTATTTAAATGAGAATGTGAGAACCATTCATAATTAGGCCTGCATGAAATCTGCGTAGCATTCTAATCACCTGAATTCCAGTTCTTTATCAAAATTCCACAGTTTGCTCAATTTGCACAGAAAAATCTGACAACTACTGTGTGCAAATATATAGTTTATTTTTCTATCAGCATGAATCATGTAAATGTGTGTCTGTGATTTCCATCTGTTTAGGCATCAGGTCAGTGCAGTAACTCTGTGATCCTGGTGAAGAACTTGCTCTCAGGAGTGCAGGTCGCAGAGCTGGAGGCTCTGTTCTCGCCCCATGGGTCTCTAGGAAGGGTTCTGCTGCCCCCATCTGGCCTCACTGCTATAGTGGAGTTCCTGGAGCCTACTGAAGCCAAACGGGCCTTTATGAAACTTGCATACACCAAGGTCAGTGGGGAGCTACTGTTTTCACTGATAAAAAAAGTGCTGAAAAGTAAAAAGAAATTTGTGCCTTTGATTAGCAATATGATATGACATACAGTCTGCCTCTTCAGTTCAAGCATGTTCCGTGTGTGTCTGGAGCTGGCTCCTGTAGCGGTCTTTACAACTCCCACAGCACCTAAACCAGGTAATCCTTTAATCCTGCCATATCAGCCTGCTGGTGCTTGAACCAGCAGTTCATCTTTCTATGAAGGGTAGATGTATGCTTAAAGACTCAAATGTTCAAAACCGAGCCATTTATTAAAATGTCAACATGAGAATTCATAATCATTGCTGCAGGGAATCTGCAGAGAATTCCAATCATTCAAATTCAAAATCTGCGTCAGAATTCCATCGAAAGCTCTGTACATTTTAGGAGTAATAAAAAATAAAAAAAACTACCCTGCCCATGGCATGTAAATATTTTGGCTACTGTGATAATACTTTTAGCTACGAAGTATTATGTTAAGTTTTTATTTTATTTTAAATGTATTTTAGAATTATTTGTAAGCTTCATAAGTTAATGGGTGGGAATAGTTTGCAAGAAAATGTAACTTCTGAAATGTATTTATTATTAATTTAAAACATGTGTTAATGAATTAGATATCACTGACTAACAATAAATCTGTATTAATTATTAATCTTGGTTAATGTTAATTAACATTATTTAATTTATATGTTATATATGTTGTATGTTAAGTATATGTTTAATTATATTGCTCAGCATCTGTAACATTTAAAGTTGTATAAATTAACTTTAGTTAATTACAAACAATTGTATATTTAAAATCAGAAGTATGGGGCCAGTAAAATAAACACACACACACACGCACACACACACACACACATTTTTATATATAATATGCTCGCCAATACTGCATTTTTTGAAGAAAAAAAAAAATTATGTTC
Source organism: Sinocyclocheilus grahami (assembly GCF_001515645.1). NCBI lineage: Eukaryota > Metazoa > Chordata > Actinopteri > Cypriniformes > Cyprinidae > Sinocyclocheilus > Sinocyclocheilus grahami. The sequence goes on from NW_015505730.1 coordinate 379,276, forward strand.
ACCAAGGCAAAAATACAGTAAAAACAGTAGGATTGTGTAATGTTAGTACAATTTAAAAAGTACAAACATTTCTGCAAAATTAGTGTTTTGAAAAGGTTGTGAAAGATTATATGAACAATCTGTTATGTAAAAACCTCATAGAGTTCTTGGAATAGGTTTAACATTGCTGAAAATGTATATATTTGTTTTCAGGATGCATGCAAAAGTAATGCATAATTAGGGCCTAATTTGCACATTAATGTGTTTTTGGGGGCAACTTCTAATATAAAAGATATTGTAATGAAAGTGATGAGAAACTTTGCAAAGTTTCATGGTTTTATAGTAATTGTATTAAAAAAAATACTATTTCAGCTTTAATATCTTTTGAATATTCCTTCAATGGCAAAGCTGTATTTTCAGCAGCCATTACTACAGTCTTCAGTTTCACATAATCCTTCAGAACATATCAATTATTAATATGCTGATTTGGTGCTCAAGAAACATTTCTCATTATCAGTGACAAAAGCAGTTGTACTGCTTTAATATTTTTGTGGGAATCAGTTTTTTCAGGATTCTTTGATGAATGGAAAGATCAGAAGCATTTATTTGGCATAGAAATCTTTTGTAAAATTATAAATGCCTTTACTGTCACATGATACTGTCATTTTTCTCATTCATGTCCATCCTTCTTCTACCAGAGCCTCAAACAAAAGATGCATCTGCTGAGAACAATGACTCGGCCAAAAAGAAAGAAGAGGAGGAGGAGGAAGATTTTGCCCGGCTCGACTCTCTTCATTAAAAACCTCAACTTTAACACATCAGAGGAAACATTGCGGGAGGTGAGCGCAGAGGCTATAACGACATGTGTTGTGTGATCAGATCACCCAAAACGGATGTTATGTTAATAACAGGTGTAAACATGGCCCTTTTCTCACCATATAGCTTTCATTGTGTTCTTGTGACAGACGTTTTCTAAATGTGCTGTGGTGAAAAGCTGCACAGTATCAAAGAAGAGAGATAAAGCAGGTTTGTTTTCACAGACATGCATATTTACCATATCGATTTCATCTGTGTATTTGTTAGTTTTTTGCTCTCTCTTTTTTTTTCTCATTTCTCACATCTTGTTTCCTCACTGTGTGAATCTCACCTTGATCTCTTTGTCTCTCTGTCACTCTCTCAGGTAAATTATCATCAGTGGGTTATGGCTTTGTGCAGTACAAAACTCCAGAGGCAGCACAGAAAGCCATGAGACAGCTGCAGGTAAATGACCATCTGCTGCTGTTTCATTGCTTTATTTATGCACAATATTCATGTGATGAAATAGATTCAGGCATCTTTTTTCATTACTTCTTTCATTTTTCTTGCAGCACTGTAAAGTAGATGAACACCAGCTTGAGCTGAAAATATCAGAAAGAGAAGTCAAGTAAGTCGAGGCTTCTTTTGTGTCTTAAAACTTTAAGTGCTGTATAGGGCAGGATTTCACAAACCTCAAGCTCTCTTGGGTAGATTTTAAGGGACCTGATTATGAATTTAGGAATGATTAGAGAAGCAGCTCATTAGAGTCATTTGCTTATGAATCAGACTACACAAGTCAAGTGTGTGAAGATTTTTTTCAACAGAAAGACGTTTTCTTGCTTTTATTTTGCAGTACATTGTCTTCGTCTCATTCTGTTTAATTCAGACTGTAAATTCACATTTAATATGTCATGAAATATGATTTTCTTTGGTTTAGTGCTGATGTTTAAGCAGCAGATGCAGGTGTAACTGATGCAGTGCAGAAAATACTGGTGCTGAATTATTATTGACAAATAATACGGGCAAAAAATGTTCTCACTCACTGATCTGTGTGGTTTTATTATATTTCTCTTACAATAATGTGATTTAAAGGGATAGTTCACCCAAAAATTAAAATTACCCCATGATTTACTCACCCTCAAGCCATCCTAGGTGTATATGACATTCTTCTTTCAGACGAATACAATCGGAGTTATATTAAATAATGTCCAGGCTATTCCATGCTTTATAATGGGAGTGGATGGTAGCCCAAAGTTTGAAGTCCAAAAAATTGCACCCATCCATTATAAAAGAAGTCCACACGGCTCCGTGGGGTTAATAACGGCCTTCTGAAGCAATGCGTTTGTGTAAGAAAAATATCCATATTTACAACTTTATAAACCTTAATCTCTAGCTTCTGCTAACTGCCGTACGTGCGTTCACGAGAGAGTGGCGTCCAGCGGATGACGTAGGCGTAGCATAAGCTCCAGTCAGAATATGCTAGTCTCGCGAGAAAGAAGTTTTGTTTACAGCAAAGGAAAACCAGTGTCCTCTTGGCTTATATCGAAATCCTCCGACATTTTTCTTTACAAATCCTCGTTTTGTACTACTAATTCGTGTTTTGTTGTGCTCTCTCCTCTGCGCTTCCATGGTCGTCACTTCCGTGTTTGTCACCGCGTTTGCCTACATCCTACGTCATCCGCTGGACGCCACTCTCTCGTGAACGCACGTACGACAGTTAGTGGAAGCTAGAGATTAAGATATATAAAGTTGTAAATATGGATATTTTTCTTACACAAACGCATCGCGTCACAAGCCGTGTGAACTTCTTATATATTGGATGGGTGCAATTTTTTGGACTTCACATTTTGGGTTACCATCCACTCCCATTATAAAGCATGGATTAGCCTGGACATTATTTAATATAACTCCGATTGTATTCATCTGAAAGAAGAATGTCATATGCACCTAGGATGGCTTGAGGGTGAGAACATCATGGGGTAATTTAAATTTTTGGGTGAACTAATGCCGAGTTCACACTGCATGATTTTCAAACTCGTCGGATCGCCGTTGTTTTCACACTGTGGGACTAACTGGGGTAGCATTCAGTTGCTGCTGTGTTCACACTGCATGATGGATCGGTGACAGGGGGTTTCAAATTGCATGACTTCACAATAGGAAGAATCGCCGACAGCTCTGTCTGGTGCAGGGTTGCCAGGTTTTCGCTACAAAACCCGCCCAATTACTAAAAAACTAGCCTGAAAATAGTCCAATTGCTTTCGAGGGGGTCCCCCAGTAAAAATTGTGTTCGCGGGGTAAAATACAAATTTTTTTGGTGGGGTTCTCCTGGTGCAATTCACATTCCAGGGCCTAAATATCACGTTATTGGGGTCGCTTCAACCTGCTGACATAAAAAACAACCGGCGGCAATAGCGTATTTGGCAACACTGGTACGTAAACTACGTTTCATTTAACTCCTCCCTGAACTTCCCGCTGCCCTGTATCTTGGTCTCTCATTGGCTGTAGGTCATCGGCGATGTGTTTTTCAGTCAGAACTCATTGCACACAGCGTGATTGTGAATCGCCGACAGCTCGGCGACGTGTCGGCGATTCCCTCAGATCGCGTCTTTGATAATTCACACTGCGTGATTGTCACTCGCGTGAACGAGCACCGATTTGCCTCTGATTTCGGGCATTTGTCGGCGATGTTGCAAAACCTGTCGGCGAGGTTAAAATCGGGCTAAAATCGTGCAGTGTGAACTCGGCATAACCCTTTAATGTATAAATGATTGTTTTAGTATTATAATTAAGAGACTGATATCTGAACTTCCTTCCACTTAACACACATAAACCAAACTCTGCACTGTTACATAATTTTATAAAGGGATCTGTTTATATACTTTTCTTCAAAATTTGTGTTTTAAAAAGGTTGTGAAAGATTATATGAACAATCTGTTATGTAAAAACATTCTAGAGTTCATGGAATAGGTTTAACATTACTGAAAATGTATATATTTGTTTTCAGGGTGCATGCAAAAGCAATGCATAATTAGGGCCTGATTTGCACATTAGTGTGTTTTGGGGGGCAACTTCTAATATAAAATATATTGTAATGAAAGTGATGAGAAACTTTACACAAGTTTCATAAGAGTATCATTTGTATATACATATAATTTGCATATACCCTATTCACCTGTTCTTATATTATATAAATTTACTTAAAAAAAAAAATAAAAAAAATTCCTGTGTGCTTTTGCTGAAATTGTGACATTTGATGTTGAATTGGAGTAGTTATGCTAAACATTTTCTTTTTTTTTTTTTTTTTTTTTTAGAATATTTTTTTTCTGCTTTTAAATGCTTTTTTTATGTGCCCTTTGAGTAATCGGCACAGTGACACTAGTCACACTCACGAGTGACAGCTGTTTTTCTCCTGTTGTTTTTGCAGGTCAGGTGTGGCGCAGCCCAAAAGGAAAAAGCAAACTGCCAGGAAACAGACAACCTTGAAGATCCTGGTGCGAAACATCCCCTTCCAGGCCACGGTCAAAGAACTGCGAGAACTGTTCTGGTGAGCCTTGTTTCAAATTTAATGGGCATTTTTGTATTGTGTTTCATGTGTATATCATAGAATATTTGCCATTGATGTATTTTTCACTAACAGAAATGAATATGAAAATATCTTGGTTTTGGACATGGTACCTTGTAATTACTGTAAAATAGTCAGTCATGTGAGATTTGAGAGTCTTGACGTGCAGGTACACTGTGATGTTGGATTCATGTTTTTTTTTTCAGTACGTTTGGAGAACTGAAGACAGTCCGCCTTCCAAAGAAAGGGATCGGTGGAGCCCACCGTGGTTTTGGCTTCATTGACTTCCTCACTAAACAGGATGCCAAGGTGGGTACATCTGTCTCTGTATCTTTCTGTCTCTTTTCACAGTCAAGTAGTCTCTTGTAAAACAACTAATCAACACTGATCCTGTCCAATATGTGCATACATCTAACACAAGCTTTGATTTTGTGCTTGTTTCTTACAGAAAGCATTCACAGTGCTGTGTCACAGTACCCATATTTACTGCAGGAGGCTGGCGTTGGAGTGGGCGGATGCAGAGGAGACTGTGGATGACCTGCGACGGAAAACCGCACAACACTTTCATGGTAAAATCTCTGCTTTATGTCACCGTTATTTAGCATAGACAGTTGCAATCAGTTTTGATAAGGAACTTTAAAAAATTTGCCACATTAACCTGATTTGAAGTAGAGTAGCCAGACAATTGCTCAGATCTTTTCAAAAAGAAAAAAAAATACAGAAAAAGGTAATTTTTTAAAATGACCTTTTTCTCTCTTAAATGTAAAAATGTAATGTGGTGTGCAAAGCAAAATTTTCAGCAGCCATTACCCCAGCCTTCAGAAATAATTTTAATATGCTGATTTGGTGCTCAAGTTTTCTCAATAACTAGCTATTTTTGGTAGCATTGCGGTATGAAACAGGTTACAGTTTTCTGGTACTTTAATGAATCAGTTTGTTAGATGGGTGATTTCAATGAACTGGCTGCTTCATAAAACAGATGAGCTAATTACTTGTTATTCACTGTTTTTCAATAGTTATCCTACAGTATTTTTTAAAAGTAGTTTTCCCAGAATTCCCATGTGGGCCTTTCTTTTTTCCCCAAATTCTACTGTTTAATCCCTGTTTTCAACTCATCTTAATAAATTAGTTTTATTTTATAAAACTATTACTGAAAATTACTATAAATTGCTGAAATTGTTCTATATGTAAATGTTCTATATAGCCCTTATTATCTGTAGTTATATTTATAATATTTATATAAATACTTATCTGTAAATATTAACAAATATTATGTGGTTTTGTTCTTTAACTTAATTTTTTGTATAATTTAGTGACTGTTTAATTTAGTCCTGTCGCTTCCAGAAATTTGAGTTTTTTTTTTAAACGAATAATCAAATAAATAATTGACTAAATTGTCATAGTCATTTGTTACAGCCCTTCACTTTATTATTTGTCAATTAAACCAATGCCTGATTTTATTTATAGTCTATTCATAATTTTAGTGCCAGATAAATACTTTCAAAATCAGTATTGATTTATTTAGCATTTTATATATAAAGATCCCCCCCTTAAATAGTCTGACAAAATTTAAAACAACAATTAAGCTAACTTTTTCTATACTTTTTCCAAATTGTAGTTTGACTGTTGCTTAACTGCTTGGAAACTGCAGCTTGCCAAAGCACAAGCTACTCCTAATTTGAAATAGTTTCCCAAACACTGGTTGCAATTCTAGTCATTCCCCTCGTTTAATTTAATTAAAACAAATCTGTGCACAAATCTGTCCTCTCATCAACTCTCTCAGATTCTCCTAAGAAGTGGAGGAAGGCGGAGGTGTTAGAGAAAATCTTGGAGCAGATGGAGGTCGGGGAGGAAGACGGGGAGTGAATAGCAGCCGTCAGTCACCTCCAGCATCAACAGGAGAGTAAATCATCCAGTGGAACTCCATTTATCTCTATTATGACTCCATCTTAAACAGCTGCTTCACGGTCTCTTCAGGAATTCTTCCTTTTGGCCCCAGATGCTCCCAATTAGCTTTTTATTATATGCTCATACATCATCTCTGTTATTGCTGTCAATGTATTAAACACAGCGTCTCCCCGCAGACCAACTCTGGCTGAAGGTGAACTCGATGACGGAGTCCTTTTGAAAAGATGCCCAAAGGCCACGTTTGCTTAAGCTGTTTTTAATCGTCACGGAGGGCCGAGACTAGGGCTGCAACAACGATTAATCAACTAATCATAGATTATTTCGACATTTATTGATTATTCAGCTTTTGCAATTTGTTAAAATATTGAGTTATACATATTCTAACAAATAAATTGTGTATTAAAAAAAAGTATAAAACAAAATAAAGGTTAAGTGATAAGACGTTATATTTTTGGATAAACTTTTATTCACAACATAATCTCTCTTAAAATACCTTATAGGGTTATGAAAATCAAAACAGTCCTGTGCTAGATCAAGCTTTGATCTCTGCAAACCAAACTATAACTTTAATGAAATGTTTTTTCCCCCACTAATAAAAAGATTTTATCATTAGCTAGCTCCACTTTACAACACATACAGTTGTAATTCTAACTGAACGCGATACTGCCTCTGGTTTTTCATGTTTAATACTGTAAAGCTGCTTGATTTAAGGCTATCTATTGCATAAAGTACTATATAAATAAACGTAACGCGACGTGACTGGACTTTACTGGAGTACTGAACTGCAGAGCTCGTGCAAACATCCACATTGCTGTAATCAGATGCATTTTGAACTGCTGCTTTCTCACCGCTGTCAGTTTTTGATGTGTTTATTTTGTTATTGAGAGTAAAGTGTGCAGTATATATTTACATATTCATCCAAACGTCGCTCAGCAGCTTCAGGTTCGGCTGCGTTTGCTTTGAAGCGCTGTCTTCTCTTGAATTGCAGTTATTGCAGGCGCTTACATTATATATGTAAGATATCATATGAGATCAAACAACTACTCGACAACAAAAATATTTGTCGACAATTTTTTATTGTCGACGTTGTCGGTAATGTCGACTAATCGTTTCAGCTCTAGCCGAGACCTTTCATACTCTGCTGCGACCAGTGTTGGGAAGGTTACTTTGGAAATGTAATAGGTTACAGATTACAAGTTACCCTACTTAAAATGTAATAAGTAGTGTAACTTTTCAATTACTTTATTAAAGTAGTGTAACTGATTACATTTGATTACTTTTCTAAATGTCTAATGATTTCAACTGTTAATCATTTTCAAACATGTAAACCAGGCAGGGTTAAACTTACAATATGTGCTCAACACTGATAACTGTCAAGACTTTCTAAATCCTTCATCACTTGAATTAAGATGATAATATTTTCCTTTTAAAGGAGACATTGGATGCAAAATATCTTCATTTGCATATAAGTGTGTCTTAGCAGTGTGTGGACACAACCACCTTGCAATGATAAAAATGCACTCCTTTTTTTTTAATCCCCCAAAAACCTAAAGTCTCAATTATCAAGTCATTTTGATTTTGGAGTGAATACCAGCACTCTCTTCTACCTTCAATACCACGACTGAGGTGAGACCCTTGAGCAAGGCACCAAACCCCCAACTTTGTTGGTGTGTGTTTACGGTGTGTGTGTGTGTTCACTGCTGTGTGTGTGCACTTTGGATGGGTTAAATGCAGCGCACAAATTCCGAGTATGGGTCACCAAATTCATGTCACTAAATTCGTTTATGTCTGGCTGCTCAAATCATTTTACTCCAGACTGCTTTCTGAATGAGGGACAATTCAAGGCAGGTTTTGTTAAAAAGTTAAATCTCAAGGATGGATCAGTACCCATTGTTCATGATCCAGCTGCACCTCCAGAAAGTAAGTCTCACACTTTTTATTTATTTATGGTGTTATTTATTTACTTAAGGTTATTTATGACCTTCCTTTATTGTGATAGGACAGATCAGACATGACAGAAAGTGAAGTGGGAGAAAGAGAGGAGGGGGGCAGGATCAGGAAGGTCCTCGAGTCAGGATTCAAACATGGGACATCCAATGCACAATGGCATTATATGTCAGCGCACTGCCCACAAGGCTATCGGTGCCAACACACTTTTTATTTTTTATGATTATTTGCAAATCGTGTTTGCTCTTCCACAGACGAGAGGGGCGGGGTGAGCAAAGCGCATTAGCATGTAAAGAGATATGCACCAAAACAAGTCGCTGTGAAGAGAGCAGTTTTTGACAAGATAAAAAGGGTGTTGTTTTACACGACCACTGAGACCATTTCAAGAATACCCTAAAGAATCATACCAATTTGTGGAAAATGGTTATCCGATGTCCCCTTTGAAGCACAGCCACCACAAAATCAGACTTACTTTAAAATCATTCTGTGGTTAAATACATATTTAAAATCATAAGAAATAGTTTAATAGCTATGATACTGTTTTTGAAATCAAATCTTTGCATAGCTATGACAGGAAACACTGGAATCTAACAATGCCTTAGAAAAAAAATTGTCAATCTTAAAAAAATAAAGCATATTATGAACCCTATCGGATAAGCATGTTATAAACTTCTGAAACATTGGTGTTTCATATTTTAGAGCAGTCACTGCAATTTATGAAAGAACTCAATTAAATCTGTATGTGGGAGTGTGTGTGAAAAAAATCAGATGTAACCCCCTTTGTAATCCTTAACATTTTCATAAGTAACTGTAATTTAACTAGTAACTGTAACTGATTACAATTACTTTTATTTTGTAATTAAATTACGTAATTCCGTTACATGTAACTAGTTACTCCCCAACACTGGCTGCGACACAGCTGACATTGAATAATCAGGATAGTGATCGACCAAAATATCAACTGGAAATGTTTCCTTCAACATCATTTTATGACATAAAATGTCTACTGTAGTCTGTTCCTGACTAATAATATATAATGTAAAATCTATATATATATATATATATATATTTTTTTTTTGCACTGTCTTCTCAATCTGAACACTGGTCAGCGTTGTATTCAAGAAATGACAAGTGCTTTCATATTTTTGGGATCATACTGTATTTATTGATGTGATTATAAATTATTTTGTCTGTAAATGTTCCTATCTTAGGATAGTAATTACACTAGAAACCTTCTAGTGTACGGCAGCACAACTGCATGACATCATCATGTGCTTTCAAATCAACCTGTAATATTATCAGTTTTGAAATTTCTAATTTGCTTGGGCATTTGTTTTTACACAGATTTCATCATCATACACTTGCCAATTTGTAAATGGTTACAGAGAAAAACAGAAGACTTATATCTCCCAATTGTGACCTCATAACTCAAAACATGGCTGCTACTGACTTTATCAAAATGACTATTATTAAAACTCTTTTTTCTTGCTTTGAGGTGCAATTGAGTTTCCAAAAGTTCAAAAAGCCGATCATTATTTAGTGTACATTGTTTGTGCATATGGAAATGAAAATAAGTTTTAAAGCAACAATTTGTCCAGCATAAAACCTCTGTCATTTACTCATTCTCACACTGTTCCAAACCAAAAAAAAGAGCAACCATCAAAATATCTTCTTTTTGTTCCACAGAAATTTAATTTTTTTTATACCGGTTTGGAACGACATGAGCGTGAGTGAACGACAACATTCATATTTGGGTTAACCATTGCTATACTCAAATAACTGTTTGGCCTTTCGGTCTATTTCTCATAGAAAGCTTCAAAAGATTTAGCCCATAGCGCACAAGTAATATGGATACCTTTTAATGAGCTTTCCTTGTTCTTTGTGAAGATACACAAGAGTCATATAGGTTTGGAATGATGTGAGGGTGCGCAAATGACAAAAGTAGGCCTATTGGTTAAACTGTTATTAAGCATCTCATAACCACAGCTAATGCACCCAATCAAAACATTTGTGTGATAATTTTTATAAATGTCATTTATTTTGTGATCCAGTATAAACAGAGAACCTTGGAGGAAAAAGTTATACGGTCCAATAAATGGAGTTCCGATAAAGACAAAGAAGTTTGGTGGAAAGCACTGCTTAGAGAAAGAGCGTCCTGGCTATGACAGATACACCGATACACAAATCTTCAGAAATGGATGAATGACTATTTGTATCCTTTCGTCAAATGTTCATCGGTTAGTACCTAATGAATCAAGAATGGAATGAAAACATCCACATGCAGAGCCACGGTAAGCTAAGAAACGTCTATTCTGTTTGTTAGATAAAAACCGAGATGAGTTTTGTAGGAAACTTTGATGTCGTCCACTTAAATATAAATTATCTGGAATATACAAAAAAGCATTTACATATACATTTGTTTTCACTCAGTCTCAGAGCTCCACGTGTCCCTTTAAGCAGTACATCTATTTGCACCTCAAGAAATGACAAGCTACTTTCATCGCACCATTCCCACATGGCATTTAAAAAAATGCAGAGCTCGTAGCCCCTACATTAGCAGAGGTCACACACGCAGACGCACACACACACACACACACACACACACACACACACTGTATTGCCTTGAAACAATGAGGAACAGCATATGGCTGTTATAATATGGAACATGGAAGCAATAAACTTGCACCAGCTACCCAAACCCCAGCATCCTGCTTGACTAACCGTTCACAGCCCAGGCGTCCAGCACTTTTCTAAGTAGTTAACGCGAAGAAATATGTATTAAGGCTTTTCTGAGGACCTGAGGATTTCAAAAACACAATGAGGCACAAAAAAGGCAAAGAAGAGCTCTAGATACGACACACACACAGATAAATGGAAGATGATGGAAAAAAGAGATGGTCAATGTCAACGCCTGGTGTCCGTTTGCTGCTGATCAGTAAGGAGGGAGGTGACAAAGACGCCAACGTCCGACTTGGCCTTGTAGCAGCATTCTCTCGAGTTTCTGGTCAGGATGCTTTCTGTCGTTGTTCACTTTCTTCCAGATGTGGTTTCAGTGCAAGTATTCCCATGTCATAAACAGTAAGAAGTCCTTGGAGATTCTTAGCTTGTAAGTGCGTGTGACCCTCAGAGGACCGTCATATTGTGATGATTAGTTGGTTTTCAGCCAAATATGTCTTGCTCTAAACTATTAAGTTTCAGACACCTGCATTCTCTTACAAAACATTGTACAAGACATGCATCTAAAGCAGTTCCTATACACACCCGGCGTACTGTAATAGGAACATACAGACCGACTGGATCAAACAAAAAAGGAAAAAGCTAAGATATGTCATACATACAAAAGAAGCATGTGACATTTTCCTCATTTTTTTTGTTCTTTTTTTTTTTCTTTAAAGCTGCTTTGGTAACATCAAATTCAATCCCATCAGCCTTCAATCTTTTTCGAATTGGCTAGCGAACCACACACCCGTTTTTTTCTTTTCTTTTCTTTTTATCCCAGTATTATGGTTCACGTAGGTCCTCTGGTTTGTATGAATGGGTTTTCATCGATCTGTCTGAGTCACTTTTCTCAGTCTCCTCTCGAGGAAGAACGTTTCGTCTGAAGTCAGCGGCCTGCGCTGTGTTCTGTCATAAAGATGTGCGAGCTGTGAGGGAGAGAGCTATTGTACTGAGAGCAGAGAGAGTGGACACACTGGAAGCCGAGCCGATGGCATTGGGACCTGAAAGAGAATGAATCGGCAAATGAATGAAATGAAGACAAAATGGTGCAGTGCTAAAATAAACAAGCACACGGCTTAACATCACAGTCAAGAACTCAGTGATGCTTCAATTGTTGGAGTTTTAAAGGTGAAGAGTTTCAGAGGAACAATTTGTAGGAGCTCAAATTATATATTGTATTATATTATATTATAACTAAGATTTATTATTCAGCATGACACATTAAATTGATAATAAGTGGCAGTAAAGACATCTTCATTGCAATAAAAAAACGTTCTATTCATCAAATGAAAAAAAGCATCGCAGTTTCCACAGATTTATTAAGCTGCACAAGTGTTTTCAACATTGATAAATAATAGTAAGAATAAATGTTTCTTAAGCATAAAATCAGCATATTAGAATGAGTTCTGAAGGATCATGTGACACTAAAGAATGGAGTAATGATGTTGAAAATTCATATTCATATATTTCTGCTCGCATAATAAAATCACTTAATTAATATTTCATGTCCATTCATTAATTTATTTGATGAGCAGTAATGTAATCTTCAGGATAATGTACAGTCAGCCAGTTATTAGCGCAAAATAAATCCCTTCAGGCTAATTCAATTCTGATCGCCCTGTTGAATTTAATTATGTGATAATGACCGGCTGATTGTACATCATCTCTTAAATATTATATTTATTTATAATGCATTCTATTTCTAAAATTGTAAGCTTAAACCATTTCCTTCTTAAATAAAATATAGTCTAAAATCTAAATGGAATTAAAAATAAGTCAGTTAGCAGAGGATGATCTACCTGCTATTTTGGGAATGGTGATCTGCCGGCTGCTGCTGCCTTCCCCTCCTTCTCCAAAAGGTCTGATCTGGATGATGTACTCCTCATCCATGGGCAGCGAGAGCTCCACTGAGGTGGTGTTGGTCTCCATAATGCTGGGCCTGCTGAATTGGTTCCGCTTATACAGTACCTACAACACAATTACAATTTTAAACAATTACCTCAATTTACATCGTTCCACTTGTTATATGCGATATGGAAATGTAGATACACTCTTAAAAATAAAGGTGCTTCACGATGCCATAGAACAACCTTTTTGGTTCCATAAAGAACCTTTAAAATCTGAAGAACCTTTCTGTTTCACAAAAGGTTCTTTGTGGCGAAAGAAGGTTCTTCAGATTATAAAAAGGTAAGAAAGAGATGGAACCTTTGACTGAATGCTTCTTTGTGGAACAAAAAATGGTTCTTCTATGGCATCACTGTGAAGAACCTTTCAAGCACCTTTATTTTTAAGAGTGTAGCATAGGAGCTGATGGGCAATCAGTCCGAATCACTCAATTTAAAATATTTTGAACTCTAGTTATAAGCAAAAAAGGTTTTTTACACCAGCTTGCAAATATTTAATATAATAGCTTTTATACCAGGATTGTTTGCAATGAAATTCCACTAAAACAGTATAAGCCAACCAATAGATGCTTTGTGACATGATAGATGTTTGAGTCATTGTCATACACTTATCAGAGCATTTGGTGGCGCTAAAGCACTGAAAGCTGTTTAATCATTGAGCAATAAGGTGCTGTGTCATATTGTGAATGTATTTATGGCTAAAGAGAGTCGTTAGGCAGGCTAAACAGCAGACAAAGTTGTGCAAGAAGATCTGGCTTACCTTGTATCCCATGACCTCGGATTCATTTTCCAGAGGTTTCACCTGTTCCCAGTTGAGAATGATTTTAGAGTTTGATGCATTCCACATGACTTTTGAGGGCGGCTGGCTGGGGGCTGGATGAAGACATAGAAACTTTAAAACAGTGATCTAATACAAGAAGTGTTACTACCCTTAAACTTCGAAGCTTAATCTATTTAAAAAGAAAAAAAAGTTACTTACGAGGCTTTTTGGTGGTAACATTGACTGCTGGACTTGGTGGTCCTGTTCCTGCTGTGTTGTAGGCCCTCACTGTTATGTAATAGGTGGTACTTCCTTTTAAGCCCTGAATAATGGCCAACGTCCGGTTTCCTACTGTCCTTAGCACACTAGCTGTGTCTTCTTTCTCATTCTTCTCCCAGTATCTCAACTACAGAGAAAGACAAAACAGAGTCGCTCAACTTTAAACTTTAATAAACTCAGAGCAATATCATTTGAAACTAGTGGGAGAAAGAATTCATTTGTAATTTTTTTTGTGGCATATCTGAATTCCAGGCTATCTGCTTATAGGTGCTTTGGTTGCTCAGCCACTGAAGTGTGGCAGTATTGAAATGAACCTGTCATAGGCAAATCATCATGAGCAATGCTTCCCAACTGTCAGGTTGACCGATTTTCCTTTTCCCTCTAAATGGACAGTCTAAGCTGAAGAGTCAGAGATAGATGATGATATAAAACTAATTTGAATTTCTTCCACAACTGTTTGCAGAGAACAAAAGGTCTCAGTGCTTTATATTTATGATTTTTGCAAATGACTTACCTCAAACTAAATTCTGTTGCTAAACAAGTAACAAGCCTGCATTATAAGGTTTATAGACCGTATAAACAGTACTCTGTAAGTTTTTCTCCATAGAGATTTTTTTTTCAGGATTAACATATATTTCTGCCATGTGCAAAACGGCTTTTATTTGCCAAACCTAAGAACTACGCTACCCATAATCCTGTAGAGACATCCTGCAATCACAGAATCACAGAAAAACCTCTCTCACTTACTAACGCTCACAAACTTATTATTAATATTTAATATTGTTCAAATGTTTGAGGTCGGTATTCACCAAGGCAAGTGAAAATAGTAAGTTTGTGAAATATTATTATAATTAAATGTAATTTATTTTGTGTGATGGCAAAGCTGAATTTTCAGCATCATTGCTTCAGTCTTCAACGTCACATTATCCTTCAGAAATCATTCTAATATGCTTATTTGCTGCTCAGTAAACTTTTTTTGTAACTCTTTTTTAAAACACACACACACACACACACACACAGGTTTGTTTTTGTGAAAAGTGGGGACATCTCATAGGCGTAATGGTTTTTATACTGTACAGACCGTATATTCTATTGCCCTACACCAACCCTACCCCTAAACCTACCCCTCACAGGAGACTTTGTGCTATTTCAGATTTTCAATACACTCCATTCTGTGTGATTTATAAGCGTTTTGAAAAGTGGGGACATGGGGTAATGTCTTGAAAAGTCACCTTCTCCTTGTAATACCTATGTCATACCTTTGTCATTATACAAATTTATGTCCTCATTTGTCACAAAAACGCGCACACACACACACACACACTTTGTAAAATTACAAATGTCTTTACTGCTACCTTTAAACAATTTAATTTGCTGTTGCTGAATAAAGCTATTCATTCTTTAAAAACACTTGAGCAGTAGTGTAATTGTATATATTGAACTAAATGTAAAATACAGTTTTTATTCAATTTTTTTTTACCACATTATGAGCTAATCAATGTTAATTATGTACTTATGTCAACAACAGATTTATTTTGTAAGATTTAAAGGGAAATAAAAAAAAACTGTTTCTTTATAGCTCAGTAATTAGAACAATTAACCGATATTTACATTTGAAGATAATGTAAGTGATTCCTTCAAGTTTTATTTATGTTCATTCTAAAAAACGGTCATAATGATTTTAATGTTAAAGTTTTTTAAAAATCATGATGATATAACACCAAAAAATGAATGCAACATTAGTGTACCTCGTAGCCGAGAACACGTTTCTTGCTTGTGCTCCAGGGAAGGGCCTTCCAGGACACCTCAACGTCAAACGCTGAAAGACTCTTGGCTCTGAGTCGACTGGGTGCCCTTCCAGGCTCTGGATTCGAAGGAGAAATTCTTCGATTAGACCGTTTCATTCAACAAATGTCTTCAAAGTCCAACTCTTTTTGAAAAACAAGGCAGACCATGATTAATGGGTTCTGGCACAACACACTTCAGTTAACTTGGCTCCTATTAACTGCCTGCTAAGCGTTCCACAGCAAAATGTCAAAAGGTACATTCGACATTAATTTCTCTGTTGCACGCAACCAAACGCTACGGTTAATGTGACTGACCCTCCTCAGCAGAGTAGATGGTGACCATGGGTCCAAAAGGTCCTTCCCCCTTGTTATTGTACACCCCCACTTTGACTTGGAATGGAGAAAAGGGTAAAATGGTCTCGTTTTTGAAGACGTATTTGGAGGCTTCAGGAGAGGGAACTGCCGCCTGCATCCACCCGGTGGCACCAAAGGGCCGGAAAGCAACGACATAGCCAAACCCTGCTCCATTCTGGAGCTCTTCAGGAACAGGCTGCAACCCACAAACAAAGCACATACATCTACAATACACGACATAACCTTTATTATGACTCCTATTCAAAATATTATCTATATATATATATATATATATATATATATGCACATAACAGACAAAAACAACAACGTTTTGGACATGTACCATGGTAATGTCATCTAAACGTCATGGTTTTTCTATCTGGGTAACCATGAAACTTGTTTGTAAGGTGTGTTTTCTATTAACTCAGGGGTTTACGCACAAACACTCTTTAAATACTGTTCAAAAGATTTGGGTCTGTAATTATTTTCGCATAAATGAATGTTTTTATTTTTCTGGGATGTATTGAATTAATCAAAAGTGACTGTAAAACATTCATAATGTTACAAAAGATTTTTCAAATAAATGCTGCTCTTTTGAATGTTCTATTCATCAAAGAATCCTAAAAAAATTATCATGGTTTACATAAAAATATTAAGAAGAAATTTATCTTAAGCAACAAATCGTCATATTAAAATGATTTCTGAAGGATCATGTGACATTGAAGATCGGAGTAATGATGACTGCTGAAAATTCAGCAAATGTAATTAAAAAAAAATCTATTAAAATAGAAAATAGTTATTAACATTGAAGTCAACATGCAGCCTTGGTGAGCATAAGAAGAAGTATATTTATTTATATATTAACATTTATATTTTTATATATTTTTTCCTTTTTCACAATTTTTTTATCAGCTTTTTTGCCTTTTACAGTTCACTTAAATGGCCCTGCTGTTTTTAAAATAATATTTTAAAACAGAACACTGTTATTTAAAATAGTAACAATATTTCACAATATTACTGTTTTTACTGTATTTCTGATCAAATA
>NW_015505730.1:396329-425785 GCF_001515645.1 Sinocyclocheilus grahami
TTATGAACGGGAGAAACTGCAGCATGCAATATTGCGGAATAGTCCCGCCTTCTAAATGAATGAGCCAATCACTGGTTGGTAAAGTCATTGCATCACTGCAGCAGCCTTAGAAGCTCCGGTTTCCATAGAAACCTGAGGCTAGACCAGCCAAAGCGCATGCGCAGTCATAAGTGCGTTGTGATTGTGCATACGCATTGGCTGGTCTAGTCTGAAGAAACAACATTCATGATGGGGCAGTTCATTTCAGATTTTGTTGCTGATTTGAAATATGTAATTTAATTGTAAGTTCAAATTGAAATTTCAGGATTCCCCCATTCATTTAGATGAGACTTGGTGTTGTATGAGCTGCAGCATGAGGAGTAACAAATATGGTCACTGAGTGAACAGACTTTCCTTGAAAGGGACTTTGATATATGTTAATTAGATTACATTTTTTTCCTTGCATAAATTTATCGAAAGCTTTCAAAAGTTCGGCACATGAGTCATATGGCATTTTATGGTACTATCATGATACCTTTAGTCATTTATTTAGCTTGATGGCCCATGTATACCACTTTTATGGTATGGAAAAGAGCAGCCTCAACATTTCGCTAAACATTTTTGGATTCTCTGCTTCAAGCTAAAGACAAAGCAAATTACATGTAGAAAAAAACAGTCATTTCACAAATGCAGTTTAGCAAGGCATGAAAAGCAAAAATAAACAAACATACAAAAACAATGAAACAAGATGAAAATCTCACTACATAATAGGAGAGGAAAAAGCAGGGTGGCGAAAATAGGAAACTATGCACCAAATGTTTTGATCAGTGAAGGCTGGTTAGAAGCCCCACCTGTGCTAACAGCTTGCCAGCCGAGGGAGAAAGGGGTTCTAGCCTGGATGGTGTAGGCAGTAATTGGACTGTGATTATCAGGACCAGGCCTCCAGGAGAGAGTGGCAGTGGTATCTGTGATTTCTTCCACATGGATGCTGGTAGGGGGGCCGGGGGGACCTGAGACAGAAGACAGCCATGCAAACCAGAAACACACACACACACACACACAAGTTGTCACGCTTCTAGGCTGCATATAAACGGCCGCCTAAAGCATAGCAGTACAGCTGGTTAACTCTGAGCTACATGTTTTCACTGGCTTAAAAGCCCTAATTAGATTATGTCTCATTTTTTATGGGTAATTTTTGCTAAAGCAGGAAAACCAGCACATCTTTCCTCCGTTTGGTAAATACTTACATTGCTTCAAGGGCTTGTTTAACAGTCTGTAACACTGTATCCAGTACGTTTTTATGATCGACGTGTAATATTCAATAGTCACAGTGTGCAGAAGATTATGTCTGTATATATAAAATGTGATATGTACAATGTGAATGGGCTGTATGGGTTTTAAAGCATTTTCACCTCTGACAACCAGGTCGGTCGCGATGGAGCTGCTGTCCACCTTGGTCTGCACAGCACACGTGTATTTCCCAGCATGCCTCAGCTGAATGTTCCGGATCATGATGTCACCTGCCGAGTGCTGCTAAAAGAGAAAGATCAAAGTCATGGTAAGGAATTACAGTTTGGGTATAGAGAAAGGATTTTTTCTTATTTAAATAAAGTTATTTCTCCTATGCTTATTTCTATGTCTAATTAGCTTGTCATTATTTGTTTTAAAATGTACTTACACCGCTGTTCACAAGTATTGATAAGAATTTTTTTTTTTGACAGATGTCTTTAATCCTTAATAAGGCTACATTTATTTGATTAAATACAGCAAGTGTTACATCAATGTTTTAATTTTAATGTTTAAAATGTAATTTATTCCTGTGATGGCAAAACTGAATTTTCAGCATCATTACTCCAGTTTTCAGTGTCACATGATCATTCAGAATCATTCCAATATGCTGATTTCGTGCTGATTTGTGACCCTGGAGCACAAAAACAGTCGTAAGTCGCACGAGTATATTTGTAGAAATAGCCAACAATACATTGTATGGGTCAAAATGATCAATTTTTCTTTTAAGCCAAAAATCATTAGGATATTAAGTAAAGATCATCTTCCATGAAGATATTTTGTAAATTTCTTACCATAAATATATAAAAACTGAATTGTTGATTAGTAATATGCATGGCTAAGAACTTCATGTAGACAACTTTAAAGGCGATTTTCTCCATATTTTGTCCTATTATTGAATATTGCCCTATCCTAACAAACTATACATCAATGGAAAGCTTATTTATTCAGCTTCCAGATGATGTATAAATCTCAATTTAAAAAAAAGACCCTTTTGTGGACCAGGGTTACATTTGTGGACACTGTTATAATGTTTTAAGGATTTTTGAAAAGAAACGCATGTGACTGTACAAGTGCTGTAATTCACATCACTGAGAGGGAAGCCTAATTATATTCTAGATTAATACAGAATGGGGTTGTCAGTGGCTGCACATATAATGGGAAAATCTCTTATCATAAATTCACAAACTCAAAACTGTGGAATTTAATGAAAGGATTAAATGTTTCCCCCCAAGAATTCAGTTGAAAGTACTCGATATGAATACCTTAAGTATAATATATGACCAATTACAGTTTCTATAAATTTGCATATGTGTATGTGAAGTGAATACTGTCTGGCTCCCTGAACCAGGTACCAGCTAACAGACACTGTATTAGTTTGTAGTATTTTTAAAAGAGAGTAAAATGACTAATTAAAAACAAACTATGGCTTTGTTTAGTAACTTAGATTTTTATGTTATTTTATTTAAGGGTCGTCACACTTTATGGTGACTGTCATGATGAGATCACATGACCAGCCAAAAACGATTCACTTTATCTTGGTAATCCCAGTATTACTTCTGGATGTGGTATAAATATCTAAATCACTGAGTAGGGTATTTGTAATCATTTTCTTCTTACTCCGCCAACTTTTTCAAAGTATCCTCCGTGGCTGCCGAAGTGGATGAGCTGCTCGTTGAAAAACCAGGTGAATTTGAGCTCCAGAGAGGGATCGTAAGACACCTGGCAGGGAAGAATGATGCTCTCACCGACGGTCACGTCCAGCGTGTTGGGAGCTGTTGTAATGATTGTTGGCTCTGAAAAACAAGATTTCAAAAGGTACCGTTATCAACTTCTAAAGCCACTACCATTCACAAGTTTAGGGTCAGTACGTTTTTTTTTCTAGAAATTAATACTTTTATATAGCAAGGATGCATTTAATTGGTCAAGAAGTGACAGTAAAGACAATTACAATGTTACAAAAGATTTCTATTTCATATAGATGCTGTTCTTTTCAACTTTCTATTCATCAAGGAATATTAAGCAGCACAACTGTTCCAACATTGATAATAAAAAACAAGTATTGCATGAGGAGGACATCATTATATTAGCATGATTTCTGAAAACTCAGCATCATTACTCCAAAACTGCTTTAAACTGTATTAATATTTGGTGAGCACAAGAGACTTCTTTCAAAAACATCTTACCAAACCCAAACTTTTGAACTCTAGTGTATATTAAATTATTTACTCATCTGCCATAATAATGTCTTTCAGTTATCCCAATTTGGGGGATTTTCAAAGAAAAAAATCAACTTTAATTATGATTAATTAAATTAATCAACCAGCATACCGTGTAATTATTTTATAAAAAAATAACCTTTTTTTTTTAAACTACAAATGAACATTGCTTAAAAGTAAGATAGTTCAGAGCTCCATGACAAACGGCGGTCAGCTTGCAGGCCAATATCTGAGGATGGACTGAGAGGTGAATATCCCATGAACAGTCCCTGAGCTCCACCATGTGAACCCAAACTTTTGAACTCTAGTGTATATTAAATTATTTACTCATCTGCCATAATAATGTCTTTCAGTTATCCCAATTTGGGGGATTTTCAAAGAAAAAAATCAACTTTAATTATGATTAATTAAATTAATCAACCAGCATACCGTGTAATTATTTTATAAAAAAATAACCTTTTTTTTTTTAAACTACAAATGAACATTGCTTAAAAGTAAGATAGTTCAGAGCTCCATGACAAACGGCGGTCAGCTTGCAGGCCAATATCTGAGGATGGACTGAGAGGTGAATATCCCATGAACAGTCCCTGAGCTCCACCATGTGTCACTGTCTGATCTCTGCTAAGCCCCTAAAGTCACATCTGCTCTCCCAGAATGCACTACTCCGAAAAACAGATAACACACCAGCAGCCCCGGCACTTTCTTTCCAAGTCTCAGTTCACACAGAGACTGATGCCATTCCACTAGGGAACACGACAAGCATGCCTGCTCCTCCACTTTCAGAGTCGCAGCCTTGTGCAGAACAAGTGCAAAAAATCCGCTGCAGTTCGCTTTAGTGCCTCTTGACGGCGCTGTGTGTATTCTGCTGAAGCGTCCGTCGGACTAAATTAAGCACGGTGAACGATACCCCAGACGAGCGCAAATTTATGCAGAAAGCACCAGGCACGAGCTCCAATCTATGTATGAGGATTCAATTCTAGAATTACATGTCTACAACACATGAAACAACCTTTCCCCATCTCGACTGATATCAAACTGGAAAGGCAAAGCTAACAGGTGCACTGCTAAGGGTTTTGTGCGGAACACAATGAGGGGCCGTCGGATGAGGCTCGCTTCTTTTATTGTTTGGATGAGATCCCTCTCCGACTGTCTGTCAGATTCACACAATGGGATGACAATACACCACTGCCTGGTATTCTACTGTCAACTCTTAGCCTGGCAATTTAATTCAGAATTCAACAGCACTCGCCTTGAAGCCCAGAAGAGTGCATGTTACTCGCTCTTCTCCTGCAGGAACGGCACTTGTTGGAGGATTCGTTGAATAATGTACCTTTTTTCCATCCCCGATACCTTCGCCACTTTCATCATTTTCTCCTTGTAATGTTCTCATGTTATTGTTTGCCGTCTCTTGCAGTAGACGGATGTCCCTCGGCTCCCTTTGTTCTTTTGCGTGGAAGTGGCTTGGGGTCTCCAAACAAGGCGGATTTCTCTAAGGTCTATATTTACACAAGCATCGGCCTGAGCCGAACAGGTGAAAAATTACCATTGTAAGCCAACAAGAAGCTATTAATACTTCCTATTGTAGTCGTAATGGATGGAATGCACCTCAATGAGGGAAAGCGTAAATTTGCACTTCGGGCCAGAGTTGGGCGAAGCTGGTCTCCGCAGCCCTGAACAGTGGCAAGAAAATCTCTGAAGTCAAACCTGAGAATTCATTCAAGGCAAAGCTGACATTGCTGTCTGACTCTCGAGGTTGTAGAACTGGAGAAAATGCCTCTTATTACCCTGCTCCATCATCATTTGTGACAGATTGCATAGATAACCTCGTTTAAAAGACCTGACGCCCTCAAGCTCTCGTTGGCGTAATCTGGGTGATATCCGTCTTGCATAATACCTTGTTACTGTTACTGTCTGTCATTAAAGCTGTCGAGAGAGGACGAGACCCTATGCGTTAACAGGGCAACCTGTGGAAGCTTTCAGACCGAATTTTTCTTGAAGAGAAACATCAACGACCTCAAAAGTGTGTACACAGATTTGAATGAATGCAGCATCATCTATATTGCTAACACCGTGCTTCATAGTGATAGAAGGAAGATGACAGGAACAGAAAAACACTACTATAGAATGACAGAGCATGGTTAAATGGTCTGTGGAAGTATCCTAGAGCTAGACTACGTGGTATTCGCCTGTCTCTGATATTTCTACTTGAATATTGCAGTCTCATACAGGTCAAGTGTTCTGGGAGGCTTGCAATGATCTGGCACAAAAGCAATTGAGCAAAGCCAATGTGTAGATCTGTGCAACAGGCGCCTGCTGAGGCTAGAGACAAGAAATCAAACTCAAACAAGGTCAAACTATTAGCAAAAAAACACCTGCAACCTTGTCATTGATTTTAAGTATGATTTTTTTTAGTAAGTAATGTTTACAAGAAGCTCTACAAATTAATGACATATAGCCTACTATATTACATAAAACAATAAAGCCATAGTGCATATGTGACCCTGGACCACAAAACCAGTCATGCGTTGCACGAGTATATTTGTAGCAATAGCCAACAATACATTGTATGGGACAAAATTATCAATTTTTCTTTTATGCCAAAAATCATTAGGATATTAAGTAAAGATAATGTTCCATGAAGATATTTTGTAAATGTCCTACTGTAAATATATCAAAACTTAATTTTTGATTAGTAATATGCATAGCTAAGGACTTCATTTGGACAAATTTAAAGGCAATTTTCTCAATATGTAGATTTTTTGCACCCTCAGATTCCAGATATTCAAATAGTTGCATCACGGCCAAATATTGTCCTATCATACCAAACAATACACCAATGGAAAGTTTATTATTTCAAATGATGTGTAAATCTCAATTTCAAAAAGTTGACCCTTATGACTGGTTTTGTGGTCCAGGGTCACGTATATTATATAATATTAATAATAATGATAAATTAACAATATTATTATTTATACTGTATAACAACAACAGCATAACATAGAAAAGGCAATATATAAAATATTTTTCAGTATGAGTGGTTAAGATACTGTCAAATTCTGTAAAATTCATAATAAAATATGCAATATATAATAGTTATATTGAACTTCCATAACAAACTTGGAGCAGAAAGTATTTTAAACATGCTCTTCTTCTGCAATAAAAAAGCCACCACAGAAGCGAACTAAAAAAAAAGAAAAAAAAAAAGATATTGTCATGCAGAACTGATCTAGTTTGTGTAAAACGAGATAAAACAACTAAAAGTGAATGATTTCTGTGTGTTTTATGGTAAACTTTAAGCTGCCATCATTTTGTTCCACAGGTGGTTTAATAAAACTCAAAAGACACGACAAAACTACATCACTGAAGATGACAATTGACTGCCTATGGTAAATGAATTTACTTTTAAATTAGACAGGAATTTGTGTTTTAACAGTACAATATAGATAAGCATTTTTATTTTGTCCATTTTCCATTTCAGTATTTAGAGACTCAGTGGAGAGAACAATGGGGCGAAAAGGAGGGAACAGGATCAGGAAATGTCACGAGCTTCGTCCACATGATTACCACAGCGCCTACAAAAAATATAAGAGTACTTGACATGATTCTTAAGATTCTTGACCAACAAATAAAATCTATACCATACTAAAATCTGTTATATATCTGTCTCCATTCTCCATGTGTTTTTCCTCTCTTCATGCACACTCCAAAGGCAGTTTAGAAATGACCAGGGCTCCTTATCTTCACTCCAATACCTCTGCAAAATCACACCAAAAGAAAGTTGACAAAAGACCTGACCACTGCAACCTCTTCCAATTGAGTTTCCACCCTCCGCGATAACCTTGTGGATCTTGCAATCCCTTTTTTGAAGCTCGTACTCAGACAACACGGGTTGAAAACATCACAAAGTAATAATTGAAATAGAGCCTCTTGGATATGTGCACAATCTGAGAAAGATTTAGTCGTTTTTCAAAAGAGCCTTGGGTGAAATTCCACCAAATCACAATCATAAAAGCCTTTAATGAACATGACTTCAGTCAAAATGAACAATTACTTGTCAAATGTGCAACAACACAGCAAAACAGTACTAGCTGATAATAGAACTTTACTGAACACCACTGAAAGTAAAATGAATATTAAACACTTAATATAATATAATGCAGTATAATAATAAGACAATTATAAAAGCCTGAATTTATTCAACTTAATTGTCAAATATGCAACAATACAGCAAAAAGTGAAAGTAAAATAAATATAAAAAAATTGTAATGATTAATTATTTTAAATAATATAATATAACATGACAATTATAAAAGCCTTAACTAAAAATGATTTCAGTCAAAATTTATTAAATTGTCAAATATGCAACAATACAGTAAAAATTAAATGTAAAATAAAGTTGTAATTATTAATTATTTTTAATACTATAATATAATATAATACAATATAATAAACATTAAAATAAATTATATAAAGAATAAGTTGTAATAGTAGTGGTGATAAAAGTAAAAAAAAAAACTAAAATATTAAAGTGGTATAAATGTGTACTGCAAATAAAAAAATATATATACTATTTTAATATTAAGTTTAATATAGACTTTATAATGTTTATAAAAACATTCATTATTATTTATTTTAAACTATAACAACAAGCAATATATCATACCACTATACTACAACTGTTATCAACATTTATTTTTTGATTATGTTTCAGTGCATTCACTGCAGCTTTAAATGACAAGGTGCTGATGGGTTAATTGTGAACGTCGCATGCAACAGCGAGGGAACTTATTACGAGGATGATCTCTCACCAGCTCTGATATCATTGTCCAACATCCAAACACATGATTTGATCCTCAGTTAATCTCTGTCCAGCAAAACCAATTTCTAATTAAGACTAATTAATCTGGGTAATATCCTCTCAGCGTTCTGATGATTGGGACATCACCAGGGCTGACACAATGCTCGGTTTCCAACCGCTGTTTGCTGGGAGGGTTTACGTGCCACTTATCCAGTGGGAATCTAATGTGACAGGTATTTTTCAGCCCTCATATCACCGCAGTCAATTTAAATAAACCACTGTCATCTCCCATAAGGGCTACGGCAGATGCTGATGTACACGAGCAAACCAGGTTTCCACTCCTAAATGAAATTGCAGATGTAAATGTCCCTGTCTTAGTCTCAGAGCCTTATTGATAGTGGCAGTTAGGTGCTAGATCATATAGGGGAACATTTGTACGTCAGCAAGGATGCATTGATGCACAATCCAGATCAAACTCTCAGGGTGGGTGTCAAATAGACGCCGGTGATGCTTTCTTCCAAAAATAAATCTGAAGATAATCATGCAATTCATCCAGATAGAAAAAAGATGCATCTTTCTCCGGAGGCTGATTGATAACCAATTTAATGGGCCGCTCCCCATCCTCAGACGCATTACAAAGTGTCTGGATAAATGCCATCAATAATGACAGAGCGGACATGTTTCAGGACTGCGTTAATGAAGAGAAATAATGGAATAAAAGGTGCGAGATGATGCGACACACAAACAACACACACGGGGCAGACGGTGACTCAAAGTAATGAGGCGGGCTGAGAGCCAATCACCTTCCTGTTAGGCTCTTTTTTGACTCGGCTTTGAGTTGAAAGAGCAGTTTTTGCTTGAGTGTGAAATCCAAGTCCCACAAATGAGAAATAAAACATCCTTTCAAGAGATAATTCTGTTTTTAGAGATGGATAATAATAATTGCGAGCCAGCTTTTCAACCTTCACGATGGGAAATTATCTGTGGAGTTTCATTCTTAAATTAAATATCTCCAGATTAAAGAATTTCACTTTTGATTAATTAAATATGTCAGTGTTAGAAAGTGAAAAATTGCGTGACTGTACAACACTCGCTTGCGCTAGTGAGAAAAAAAGAGGGTCTTTCGATGAAAGCATGGAGCAGAGACTCAACATAAAAGACTTATAAGATACTCATCCATCTCTCTCTCTGTTTAAGCTAGTCTGACCGCAACCGTATATCATCTATAATGCAAGTAATTCATTTTTTAATTATTAACCAGTCTTTGGGAACACAGACGAATTAAGATTTTACAAGTAACTGGCAGAGAAAACAAACGATTTGTTTGCATTAACAAATATCTGATTTATGATTGACTAAATAGGCATTTTGGTACCAGGGAGCGTTATACTACTGACAGTTTAACTAATTAAAAATGAGCTACAGGGGTAATACATACCCACCACCCTCCTGAGATGTGTTAAAATATAAAGGATTTACAGCACAAAAACAATTTTGAGCTTACTATAAACTATAATTGGATTTGTGATTATGTTAATGGATTTCATATACTGTATAACATGCAAGGTTTTCATCTACATGTTAAAAAATGTCTGATATAAATGACTACTGTAAATAATAAAAATAAATTGTTCATAATATACCATTTTGTTTATTTAAAAATATAATATTCAGGGGCTATAAACAAATTTATTATAGTAAATGCATATACATGCATACACACACACACACACACACACACACACACACACACACACACACACACACACACACACACACACACATACAGTATATATATATATATATATATATATATACAGTATATATTAGTAACAGCTCACGTGGTAAATGTAAAAAGTATAAAAACAATAAAAATTATAAAGTGGTATAAATGTGTACTGCAAATGATAAAAATGTTTATAAATATATACAAATATAAACATACTGTATATTTTTTAAATATTACAATAAGCAATATATAATTACACTATATTACTAATTAATGAATGCATCATAAGTGACACCAATTTAGGTAAAATTATCAGATTTTTCACATTTTCACTCAAACAAATTTATAACATTCCTATTACATTAGGGAATATATTACATCAAATACCGAGACACAGATGTTGTGTTACAACACAAAATGTGTTCACCGTTTTCCCCTATGGAAAACATTTACACCAGGCAGCCTTATGGATCAACGCTAAATATAGAGGAATCAGCAGCGTTAATGAATTATGATATGACTCATACAAAAGACATTTGCATCTTAAAAAAGGGCAAATGAAACAATCAAAGCGGTCACTATAGCAACCACTAAAAGGAGAGCTACCTTCAAGGAGCTTTATTAGAGAGCTGTTGAGCTGGTGTCTGAAGGCCTTAGAGAAGACTAACGTGTGCGGACAGAAACAAAAATGGATTGAACCTTTAAGTAAACATGACAGCGAGCTCAGTAACAACAGGTTTGTTTTTATGTCGGACTGGTTTTTGGAGGGAGAAAACTACATTAAACTTAGAACAAGAACAAACACGTGGATTGTGGACTACGGGGAGCACCGCGGGACCCAACGCAACAGGGTGCGGCGCGGGACAACTCTTGATGGGCGAGTGCGGGTGTGGGCGGGAAGAGACTCGTGTGTGTGCGGGATGCGGGAGAATAAAATTATTCGCGGGACTCCCGCAAAATAGAAATTATCTAAACATAAAGTGTCTAAAACATATAAATTGTTATTTATCTGTTGCACTAAAGCAAAAAGAACAACTAATATTAACATTAAAATGATTAACGCGCAAGCTAGACACAGCCTAGTTTC
Source organism: Sinocyclocheilus grahami (assembly GCF_001515645.1). Taxonomy (NCBI): domain Eukaryota; kingdom Metazoa; phylum Chordata; class Actinopteri; order Cypriniformes; family Cyprinidae; genus Sinocyclocheilus; species Sinocyclocheilus grahami. The sequence goes on from NW_015505730.1 coordinate 407,429, forward strand.
CATTTATAATGTAGCCAATCACAGACTCAGCTGTTGATTTCTGGAACGCAATGGCCAATCAGAGGTGATCAAGTTAGAATCTACTCACCACAGTGCTGAAATTGCGTGCTCACGAATCCTCTCATTTTAGACACTGAAAGATTCATTGTGCATATATTTAGTATATTTAGTGTTATAACAGAGCTTTATGAGATCGCGATTAACTGAGATGTCAGCTTTTTAGATAATAAAGGAAGTGTGCTGCTCGCAATCTGCCATGCCAAATCATGCACGCAGCAGCCCATGCTTGCTTTCCGTAAAAAACAACAGTGGTTGTGAATGTTGATGCTTAGTCTAAATAACTAATATTTTATCGGTAGTAGTTTGTTATGTTTATGCTGGGATGTTGTGGAGCTTAGGAGATGTTACAGAACCATTTCATGTAAATTTCTTCAATGTACTTAAAACAATCTATATAGATTACTTTTATGCGGGCTTTTGCGGGCGGGAGCGGGACAAAACATGAATGTCGTGGGCGGGAGCGGGACCAGATAAGATATATTTTTGCGGGAGCGGGCGGGCGCGGGACAGAATCTTGCGGGAACGGGCGGGAGCGGGACTGAAAAATCCGTCCCGCGCAGGTCCCTAGTTCAAACGTACACATGCTTTTTTTTTTTTTTGGCCAGATTCATACAACAACAATGTATGTAAAATGTAAACCCTTTGTAAAAAACCTGGAATTACTGAAAAAAAAAAAAAAAAAAATATATATATATACTGTATATACATACACATATGTTTTACTCTACATACATTTCCATTTATTAATTTAAATACATTTTCCAATTTATTTTTACAGAGAAGAATAAAGCAGGTCCAATCAGGTGAACAAGCTTAAAATGAATTAAATTGTCTATAAAGTTCACATATAATAATAAACATTTTAGAAGCTATCCATACAGTACCAATTAGATTACATTTATATGTGTACAAACAAATACAAATACTAATGAGATTGTGTTTTTGCAGAACACAAGGTTTCTGCTTCCCTCAAAAGTTGTCACCAGTAGCTTTGACCGTATGGTATAATTATCTTTGCTGATGCAGCATGTGTACACCCATCTGACACACTGATGGAGATAAAATGGAGGCTGGCTGACATACAGCTGCCAGTGGCGTATCACTTCAGTTGACATGTTTGGCAAGTGAAAAGCGCCCAGCATCAATTAATCTATCTATCAATCGTGTTTAAGGTCCTTTGACCCAGTCCATCTATCTATAAATGACATTTACTCACACCATGTTGCCCTGCGTCATGTCAATATCTTGATAACATAATATATACGAATATAAAATTAAGGGGATTCAATATTTATTGAGTTTTTGATGGATCTCCTCTTGACATGCAATGATTTAGGGTTGATTAATGGTTGACAAAGGTTAATAAAGTAGACTAAAACGTCACACTTAAGGCACAAGAAACCCTGCGGTTTGAGAAATTGTTCACTTTTAAAATAACTTTAAATGCAGAGGTTTTTATAGACCCGTAACTTTGCTTTCTGCAGGATCACATTAAAATGAACCTCCTGAATGTTGGTTAAGGACTTTAAAATGGTTGGAAAACTCTTTTACTAAGTGCTTCTGATAGATGTGCATGAAAAAGCTGGGTTGTGCATCAGTAAGGAGTCTAATTATTTTTGTGTATGATCTGTAAAGATAAAATGATACAGGGTGGTGGCCAGAATGCTACTTATTAGGGCTGTGCAATATACCGAAATTATCGAAATATCGCAAATGTACATATTGCAATACGCATATCGCTACAGCTTGCAATATTTGGGGCCATGAATAAAACACAGAGAAAATCACTCACTGCTGTAGGATATCAGACCGAATCAGACAATCTAAGATTTGGTCAGAAGGTAACGCTCGAGTAAAACACTACCGTTCACTCTCAGAAGTTGTTGTAGGAGTGCTTTCTTATTAGAATCTGAATTAGCTTTATTCACCACTTAAGTGTGCGCAAACACAAGGAATTTGCTGTGGTTTTATAGGAACTCTTGGTACATACATACATACAAATAACCATATATATACTGTATATATATATGATAACAGCTGAGTAAAACCATTTCATCTGAGCATGTGGCACTTTAAGCATTATCGTATCGCATATCGAATATCGCATTATGCGCTATCGCATATAGCATTTTTCTTCAATATCGCACAGCCCTACTACTTATCTTAAATAAATGAACTATCATATGAAGAAAAAGCACTATTAGGACAAAAGGAATTTTCCCTGAGGAGTTTAGGTAAAATCGTGTTTCACAGTTGCACTTTTGATTTCATCCCTCAGTAAAAATTACAGAGCAAATTAGCCGCTGTTCTTCAGCCACCTTGGGCGACCTCTGAAAAATCTAATCCTGACCACATAGACATACGGCTGACTAAATACTTTTTTTCCCCACTGTATCTGTGATTTTGGTATATTATTTTTTCACAGCCCTTCTCCTCATTTATTTGGACCTTCGCCAAATACTGTAACTAAAGCTAAATTTGTCGTTGTGCTGTCTGCTTCACCTTCATTATGATTTTTTGCCAACTTTCTGAGCAAATAACAGTTGGTGGTTCACGTACTGCTGGCATCCCATCCAATTGAAAAACAGAATTAAATCAAAAAGGAGAGTCCGGACTGCTCAAAACATCCTTAATTAATTCCTTCCCTTAAAGCATAAGGATACAATTAATCACATATGTGATTTATTTCAGTGGGTTTACAACCTTCTGCAATGCCCAGACACTCCCATCTTCAGGGTTGCGCAAAATTCAGAACTGAAGAATTAGTCTCTTCCAATAAGTTGGAAATTATTTGGCAAAACCCCATGGAAAGTTGAATTAGAATTTGAATTACATCTGAAACTGAAGGATGTCCAGCCAAGATTTAAGTTTGTCTTTTCGACTTAAAAACTGCAGCTAATGTACTTAACTTCAGAATGTGTTTGAATTAGTGCTGTCAAATGATTAATCGCGATTAATCGCATCCAAAATAAGAAGCAAATACCTTTAACAAGCATATTCCCTGAGCTGCTGGCCTCGCCAAACTGGTTACGGGCAACACACGTGTACGTGCCAGCGTCCGATTTGGTGACGTTGGATATCCGAAGGCTTCCAATCTCCAATATAGCAATTCTGCAATGCAAACAGACACACACACACATGATAATATTACTTCAGAGTGCTTCTGCGACTTCAAACCAACAATCAACAAAAGCAATTTATTTTTTGACAGGATAAAAGTAAGACGACAGGTTTTGAAGATATTTAAGACTTGAGACTTCTGGAGAGATTTTAAGTGTGTGATGCAAGTCGATCTAGATGTTCTTACAGAGACCGTTTCAGAGGAAAAGAGTGCAATTTTGGGACAGTTTTGAAGGTTTTTCAGCCTTTGCACATTGCTAAGACTCCTTTGTCTTGTCAGATCTCAAATCCCCACCTTCAACAAACTGCTGTCAACATGTATTAAGAGGAATAAGAGTGGCACTGAAATGCCCACAAAGAAAGAAAATTGTTGGAAGAAGTATTTGGACAAGTCTAACACTGCTGGGATATTTTCCATAAGCCATTTAAAATGATATTCAAATACTGATCCTTGAACCAAAATCAAACCGATGTAAATTTTAACACCTGTTTTTATGTAGGTCAATGAAAAAATCAGTTCAAAAATTCAAATACGAAATGATCTTTGCACAGTAACGGCCTTTAAACCATGTAGTGCATATGCACACAAAAAGGGTCTTAAAAACACATCGTCAAAGATAAAACGCATGACGTGGAGACCTTGAGGATGAAGGAGAAAAATAGGGAGGGCTTCATTAATTCATGATGACATTCTAATTATTCTATCCACGATACTCAAGAAGGAGTGAGCTATAAGCAAATTATACAAGATAATGTTATGAGTGTGCATAAAAAAATAAAATGATGGAGGAAAATAAAAACATGGTGCCATATTATAAGATGGTACTATTTTGAAAAGCTGTGATAGCTTGGGGGAAGAGATGTTTAATTGGTGTGGACTAAACATTGAATATAAATAATCAATTTCCACAAACTGTGGATTTCATTAATGACTCTGGGGGGACCCCAATAAATAATATATTTCTAATTAACACTGTTGAAGTGTGGCAAATGTCATAATAATTGGTAAAAACATTGTAAAATAGAGAAAAGAAAAAAATGGGTAAAACATACAATGGTCAAATATGATGCTTCCTGCACACAAGCACAAAATGGACAATCACATATTATTTGAGCTTCACTAACATGCAGATAAAATCAAGCATACACCCTTGCGATGTTCTTACACAAGCATTTTCAGTAGAATAGAGTGTACCGAACAGCTCAGTGATTTTTCACATGGCACTGTTATAGGATGGCACTAGTAAAATGTGTTTACCGAGTGTGAAGAACTTGACTAGCCTGCACAAAGCCCAGACATGAACTTCACTGAATACCTTTGGGATGAATTGGAACATCAGTTTCTGACCTCAGTGCCGAGAAAATCCCTGCAGCCATGTTCCAACATCTAGTGGAAAGCCTTCAGCATCTGTCACACATCTTTTACCTTAGTGGAACATTTCTGTTAAAAGTTTGGTTGGTAAGAAAGTTTGAATGATATTGAATAAAGTTTCTTACGCTAACCAAGCCTTATTATTATTATTATTTTTTTAATATAAAAATACAGTAAAAACAGTAATATTGTGAAATATTGACAAATATTGAAAATTCTCATTTTAGTATATTTTAAAATCAAATTTATTTCTGCAATGGCAAAGCTGTATTTTCAGCATCATTACTCCGGCTCAGTGTCACATGATCCTTCAGAAATCATTTTAATATGCTGATTTGCTGCTCAAGAAACATTTCTCATCAGCGTTGAAAATAATTGTCTTTTGATCAATGCACACTTGCTGAATAGAGTATTCATTTTTAACTAACCCTAAACTTTTGAATGGTAGCACATATATAATCACAGACAAAAAGTAAACCAGAACATCACGAACACAACAATTGCAGGTCACAACAAAGCAGGTTAAATACAGTTTATCAATGATAGCGGTGACGTTTTTCCCTTCTTCCCTTTCTCCCTGGCTCCTCCGTTATGCACCCTACCTCCAGAGACTACCAACAAATAGGCCAGCACATTGTCTTATCTAGATCAAGGAATGACCTGCTTTTGTGCAGCTCTCCTGCGTTTGCAGCTGTTGGTGATGTTTTATGAGTTATGAGATACATTTGTTTGCCCATCTCTTTATAACGCTTCTCTCCCTGTCTCTTTACACGTTCAGACAATTCTTACAGAGAAAAGTACTTTGACATATGGAGGATGAGTGTGGATTTCAAATACTGGTGTCAGAAAACAAAGTGAGGCCACCAGCAATGAAAAACCACAATATCTCAATTGTTTTTCTTAGACAGCAATTCCAGCAGAAAGTCACTGATTTCTCAGGTTTTTATCCTGAGATCATTTTATCACCTAACTGTTATGCCCTGACTCACTTTTATCTTCTTTTATCTCACATGGTTCCGATAAAATTGCTGACGAGTTCTCAAAAATATTTCAAACTGCTCAGGTTTGCCAAGATACCAGCAAACAATAGACAGAGATCTTAATACAAATGCAAACATTTCTGTTGATCAAATATTCAGCATATGTGTCCATTTTTGTTTCGGCTAAGAAAATGTTAGAAGCAACATTCAAGTAAAAGTTGATATCTAAATTTAAAACTCCTTTAAGTTTCCTTAAGCAACATCTGAGCTTCATCTTTCCATCATCAGGGTATTCTGATGTCTCCAGCAGGCTTTTTAACTTGTTTAACCAGCAAAATTTGGCTACGCTGATCCACCAGCAGTAGCATTAACCGGTATAAGCTAGCATGAAAATTCCTAAGCTAATATCTTCAGCAGAGTAAGCAAACCTGACAGATTCATTCTGACATTGATGGGTTCAAACAGATGATATTCCTAAGGTTGGTGGTGCAGTCTGTGGTCTTCAACATACTCAGAGAGCATCTATTCTTGGACAAGCACACCAGCACCCACCATCCAGCCTGAACGAACGAAGACCTATCAATAATTCACCAGCGAGATGAACCTGAGTGCTGGTCTCCTCATCTCCTGTTCGTAACAGCTAATAAGGACTGCAGCAAATCTCTTAGTAGGATACAAGCATGTATGACACAGCGCTGGTGAGCAGTTTATAGAGAGGCACTATGTTGCAGGGAATTCTCAAATCTCCCCAGAAGTGTACTTAGAGTTGGTACAAAGACAACTATGCCACTGAGGCAAAAGCGAGCTATTATACCCTTTTATGTTTTGCTGGGGAAGACAGATAGGAGGCATTATTTAGAGGCATCCTGTAGGAGCTTTCCTCTGGAAATCACAAACTGGACAGTGTAGGCTAAATACTTGTTGACTGTTGGCCAAAAGTCTATGCCAGAAAGCTCTGTGAATTGTCCTAAATTATAATTTATTTACTGATGAATTGGTTAATGCCCCCTCTTGGGTCTCTTTTTTAAAAAAAAATTGTAAGAATGGGACAATACTAAAGGCATAATTCTCAAAATCTTGTAATGCGTGAAGGAACATGACCTTAATATTTGTTAGTATATTCTTTTTCATTTCAAAACATTTGCTTCTGAAATGGAAGCATGAGTGGAATAATAAAAATTCTGTTGACTTTGTTGAGGCATTTGTAGTCTGAGAGCATCACTGAATCAACTTCAACAAGCTCTTAAACACGCTCTTCAGAATTTCTTCCACTTAACGCTAGGTCAAATAGAACAGTCTTAAACAAAATGAAATAAAAATATCCTGTTACTCTGAATATTTTATTCACCAATTTGTGTTCAAAAATGAGGACATTTAGGAAATTGGAAATTGTAATTATGATTCCATCAATAATAAAATATTTTAAGTAACAAGAATTCCATCCCTGTTTTCACAAATAAAACAATTAGCAATTTTCTGCTGGTATATATGATCAAAATATTGTCTAAATATAAATGTAAAAATATTCTAAATATAAACCAGAATAATAAAAAGTGTAAACAAGAACAACAACAACAACATAGTAATAATATTTTTTATAAAACTGATAAATTAGAATAAAATAAAAGTGGCACTCCTGAATGAATCAATGTTATGACCAAATGAATTCAGTTGAGTGAATGGCTCACTTGTTGCCACCTACTGGTGTGCTGATGTAATATATAAACCTTGAACAAATAAATAATAAAAAATACATAGAAAACATTTTTTAAGTATGCAAAATATTAAAGGGGTCATATGATGCGATTTAAATTTTTCCTTTCTCTTTGGAGTGTTACAAGCTCTTGGTGCATAAAGAAGATCTGTAAAGTTGCAAAGACTAAAGTCTCAAATCCAAAGAGATATTCTTTATAACAGTTAAGAGTCAACCACACCTACCTAAAACGTCTCGTTCTAACACGCCCTCACGTCTACGTCACGATGTGGGAAGATTTGCATAACGCCGCCCAAATGCTCAGGCAAAGAAAGAAGGCGTAACTTTTATTCTCGCTGTAGTATTGTTGTTGCCGCTGCCACCATGTCGTGAAGGCGCTGTGTGTTTCGGTGTGAAAGCTAAACTACTTTGTTTGGCCTTCCAAAAGAGGGAGATATCCGCTTCGTCATGCCTGGAGCTGATCTGTGCTGGTCGCTGAGGAAATACATCAACTTCGCGCTGTGGATTGCCGGATCGGTCTCACTGTAGTATTGTTGCCGCCACCATGTCGTGAAGGCGCTGTGTGCTTCATTGTGAAAGCGAAACTACTTTGTTTGGCCTTCCAAAAGAGGACGATATCCGCTTCGTCATGCCTGGAGCTGATCCGTGCTGGTCGCTGAGGAAATACGTCAACTGCGCGATGTGGATCACCGCAGAGTGAGCCACTCTGGACAAAGCAGAGTCCAGCCCGGGGTCGTCACATGTGGTTGCCGCAAGCCCGCCCACTGCCGCTCACTCAAGCCGGCCTCCGCTTACTCTAGGCCGCCGGCCACCGGCCTCCGCTCACTCTAGCCTGCCGTGTGTGACGCTGTGTTTCGTTGTGAAAGCGAAACTACTTTGTTTGGTTTTCTAAAAGAGGACACAACTACAAATCAGTGGTTAAGTTGTATTTACAACACTGTTCCAGAACACTTCAACCCAAATATTCAGATGTGTACCTTAAACCGCATAAACACATTTCATTACACCAAATACACAAAATAATGTTCTTTTTAGCAACATCATATGACCCCTTTAAAAGAAAAATGTTGTTATAAATATTCTCAGAGAATATACAGTGCATATTCTGACAGGTTAAAATCTGACTTGTCTTAGCTCCTGATCCCATTACCTCCCTCTCTCACCCTCTGCTTCTTCATCTCTCTTGAGTTTCCTGCAAAGGAGCTTTCATCCTGACAGCGATTTGCAGACAAAGCGACCTAATTCATAAAATTTTCAATTGGCAGCATCATGAGTGACAGTGACCACTGGCGTTCTAAGTTCAGAAGAGTTAAACTCTTGCAAATAGGCAGCAGTGTGATGCGCCAACTATCAACGGGAGCACAGAACAATCTGCCAACCAATGACCACCAGTAGAGACTCGCCAACCTGCAGCATTTGAATCGCTAACAGTGTGAATGGAGCTCAAGTGTAAAGGCAAAAGCTCATAAATAATGTTACATATTTGTACAAGCTCGCAGATATGACCCAGGACAGTGCATTTAAGCGGGTTGCAACTCTCTTGCACTAACTGGCCTTCTCTGACCTACCTGGAGGTTGTGTTCCATCAGTGATGTTTTTTAAAAAACATTTACTGAGGACCCAGAGGGAGGGTTATGTAGCGGGGTGAAGCAGAAGGACCAGATAGGTCGTTTTATCCTCCAAATGGGGCACGAGGGTTGACCCAAACGTGAAGAGCTGATCTATGTTGAGGTCTAATACCCTAAAGAGGGGTGTGAGAGAGCTCCTGGCGTTACTTAGATGGATCATGTGTCCATATCTCAGTAGGCCTTCTGCTGGGAAGCGCGTTTGATAAACTGACGACCTTGTCAGTTGGATAAATAAACCGGGGGAGGCAGAAACAGGTCATTTCAGATCACGCTCTGTCAAGAGATCTGTTTACGGGAAGCCACCTTGATGAGCGCACCTCTACTTTCGACTCCTCAACCCCAAGGTTAGTCGGCAATTACTGCCACGAGGAAAAAAAAAAGAGCCTTCCGATGAGTTCCGCCGTTATCACTAGAACAACAGAGCAATCACTTGTTGGTCAAGGGAAAAAGAGGAGAGGGGAAAAATGGGACATGGAAAGGTTGTCTTCTGACACTTTTCCAATAGCCAGGTAATTGATATTGATTTTTTTTAGTGTATACGAGTCTGGTTCTTAAGACATAACATTCATTATCACCGCATCTGACACTCACATAACCGTGTCAAACTTTTACGAATTACAGCATCTATCCGGTCTGACTTACTGTGGTATAGTTGCATTTATAATGCAGGCCATATCGATTAAATTCACTATAAATCAGAAATACGGAGAAAGACATTGATTTCTATGAGATACACTGATATATAAAGGCAAAACTATGAAGTAAATCCAATGTGCCGTGAGCTCAACATTTCTAATTTGCTCCAAATTTGGGGCGTATTTACAAGAGAAACCGCTGAAACTGGCTCATAGAATTCACCCGTGGTTTTTATCTAAGTCTCTGCAACGGGCATTATTTGGTTTGTCAGTCAGAGACGGCTCTTGGGTTTAATAATGCGGGTGTCGCTCACTCTGCGGGTGTCCAAAGGGCTTGGCAATTCAGATATAATGGGAGTGATAAGAAATGACTGACAGAAGCATCTGGACACCTAGCCGAGCTCAAAGAGGAGGCGTTTTAGACAACCAGCTGTGTACAATAGTGTTATCCTCCTTACGGTATTAAAATAGCAAAGGAATGGTGGAGTTGCGAGCTAAAGCGGGTGTGACATTTCCTGCGAGCGCTCTGCACGTTGACCCCTCGTCTCTGGGGGACCAGCTTTAAGTTTCCATGGCAATGTGGAGATTTGTAAAAATGAAAAAGGAAGAGAGGAAGAAGTATTAATCTCTATTTTTGTAAACCCAAAATACACTGGTGCCAAATTTATATTCGAGCTACAGAGCTGAGTGTCAGCGGCAACGTCAAGATACATTCCCTGTAGAGAATCATTTGCGACGTATGCCGGTACTTTTTTCCCCACCTTAAAAGGAGGCTTGCATTGCCTTCCCACTTATCCTGAGGTAATTTTCTTAACACATTCAACGCTGTTCAATTATTCAATGTGCTGATTTAGTATGGGTACATTCGGCTCTTGCCACTCCACAAGATAATTCTGTCATTTCTCAGCACAAAATAAATCAACACGGCACCAGCTGGCATAATAATTTAGCTTCAAATCATTTGTGTGGGAAATGGACTTAAATAATGTGCACGGAAATATGTTATGTTCTGCTTTAAGCCACTCATATTCTACATATAAAATAAATCACTGATTTATGAGAAACAAACTAAACCTGCCATTATCTTTGAAAAAAGGAACATTTCCACTTTTAAACTTAAATACATGTTAAATGAAACATTATTATGTCCTGAAACTTCTCATAGGTGTTCATACTTTTTTCAGTACCATTAGATATGATGTATATATATATATATATATATATATATATATAAAGTCATGGCCAAAGTTCGCTGCTTAAGCTGTTGTGGTGTTCAGTCACATTGTTTCTAGATTATTGTGTAGAGTGATCAGATGTATTTTAAATAATTGCTAAAAGCTTCATTGGCCAAAAAAATTTATTTTCACCAAAAAAACAAACAAAACAAATTTCACTGTTGTTTGATCCTGACACAAAATGACCAGCTAACATTAATTGACTAATCATATCAGCAGCACATGTGAAAGTGTGAACGAGTACTAGTCAGGTGAAATCACTATCATACTAAACAGATTGTAAAAGCAGACTGATTGCTACAAAAGGAGGGAAGAAGAGCTTCCAATCATTGTGTTCTTGTTAGCAATGGTTACCTCCTAAGAAACACGTGTAGCCATCAGCGCTTTGCATCAAAATGACCTCACATGCAAGGAAATTGCTACAAGAATATTGCACCTGAAAGAAGCATTTACCGGATCACCAAGAACTTCAAGGAGAGAGGTTCGACTGCAGTGAAGAAGTCTTCAGGACGTCCCAGAGTGTCCAGCAAGTGCCAGGACCGTCTTCTCCTGAGAAGTCCGCTACAGAATCGTGTCACCACCAGTGCAGAGCTTGCTCATGAATGGCAGCAGGTTGGTGTAAGAGCATCTGCACACACAGTGAGGTCAAGACTTTTGGACAACGGCCTGGTGTCAAGAAGGGCAGCAAAGAAGCCACTTCTCTCCAAGAAAAACGTCAAGGACAGACTGAAATTCTGCAGGAAGTACAAGGATTGGACAGCAGAAGACTGGTGCAAAGTTATTTTCTCTGATAAAGCTCCCTTCCGACTGTTTGGGACATCTGGAAAATCGATAGTTCGGAGAAGAAAAGGTGAATGCTACAATGAGTCCTGTGACGTGCCAACAGTGAAGCATCCTGAGACCATCCATGTGTGGGGTTGCTTTTCAACCAAGGGAGTGGGCTTTCTCATAATTCTGCCCAGAAACACTGCCATGAATAAATAATGGTATCAAAACGTCCTGCAAGAGCCACTTCTTCCAACGATCCATGAGCAATTTGGTGATGATCCGTGCATTTTCCAGTGTGATGGAGCACCATGTCACAAAGCAAGAGTGATAAAGAAGTGGCTCGAAGATCATTACATTGAAATTTTGGATACGTGGCCAGGCAACTCCCCAGATCTCAATCCAATAGAAAACCTGTGGTCAGTCCTCAAAAGGCGAGTGGACAAGCAGAAGCCCACAAATTGTGATCAACTGAAAACTAATAAGGCAAGAATGGATCGGCATCAGTCATGATTTGGCCCAGAAGCTACTATCCAGCATGCCAGAGCGAATTGCAGAGGTTATGAAGAACAAGGGTCAACACTGTAAATATTGACTCATTATATTTTTTGCCAATAAACGCCTTTAAAACTTATATGCTTATCATTGTTTTTCAGTATACCATAGAATCATGTGGAAAAATAATCTACAAATACTGAAGCAGCAAACTTTGCAAATCACAAAATTTATGTCACTGCCAAAACTTTTGGCCATGACTGTATGTGTGTGAATATATGTGTGTGTGTGTGTGTGTGTGTGTGTGTGTGTGTTATACACTGCCAACAGTTTGGTTGAACAGTTTGGGGTCTATAATTTTATTCAGCAAGTACCTAAATTAAATTACATTACAATAGACATTTATAATGTTACAAAGGATATTTATATCAAATAAATGGTGTTATTCTGTCATATAAATACTGTTTTCAACACTGGTGATAATAATAATAATAATTAGAATTGTTTCTAAAGGCTGCTGAAAATTTAGCTTTGCCTTCACAGGGATAACTTACATTTTACAATATATATTAAAAAAATTTAATATTTTCAATTGTAGTAATATTTCACAATATTACCATTTTCCTGTATATTTGATCAAATAAATGCAGCCTTGGTGAGAATTAGTGACTTGGTGCTTTTTTCAAAAACAATTAAAAATATTACTGACAACCTCTAAACAGTAATGTATGTTAAATCCATGTGGTGACAGTTTGAAATCAGTTTAACTCTATCCTTTTGACCCAACTGATTCATTCATCAAAGTGAATGCTAAATTTGTCAATACATACTAAATGCTAAATATTCAACACATTTTTATATGGTATTCAGCAGACAAGAAAAACATATTTTGTGAGAAAATGAAAGCAGCAGGACATGTTTAACAAATTAATCCAAAACAATTCCATAGCATAAACGTACACTTTTCATTTCAGTAGCTTGTTTTGTTCCAGTACTCAAGAATAGATTAAATATAATAATAACAGACACAGAGGAACACAAAAAGCCCCAAACAGAAACAAAAATGAAAATACATTAAAATTGTATCATTTCATGTTTGCAGTGCATGGCATATTTCCAGTAGTAAGCGAGGCTTTTAATTTCAGCAATATCTATCCCCAGGGTCAGCAGCTGCGGAGAAACAGTGTTTATCAGGGCCAAACACTGTGGGCTTGTGGGTGTACGCAAACCGGGCTCCTTTAATCACAAATGGCTCTTCAGCTTCATTCTTTCAGACTGATATTCATCTCTCTTTTTCTCACACTCATATGCACACAATTCCTTCTAGGAATAAAAAGCAACACACATGTGCAGCCCGAAATGTGCGAAGGGACCAAGATGGATTACTGGTGCTGCGCTGGCACATTCGTTCTTTGAAAAATGATTTTAGCCTCCAGTCCCCCAAGATAAAACTAGTCCCGCAGAGTCTAACATGGCACTTAGACTAGTAAAGAGTGCGCCAAACTAATCAAGGCAAAATCTCTGCATCCATTTGCATTCTGGTTGAGTTTTATTTCACCAAATTAAACTAATTTCTCCTGAAGAGATTTATTACTGTGGTGAAAAGGAAGGGGATTCATAAAAGTCTGAAACCGCAAGTGAAAACGCTTATATTTTGCTTTTTTTTCCCGAATTGAATACACATTTCACATTAAGAATGATCAATTTGAGTGAAAACAAGAATGTTTGACCTTTTGTACAAAGCAGCTCAAAGTGATGCGTGACGAAAAATAATGCAAAATCTTAAATATTTACTTGTTTAAGTCTATTTAAAATGTCCTTTCAGGTTTAAATGTAAAGAAATAAATTCAGATTTTCAAATATGGCTTTAGACATTTGCAACCCAAAGTATATTTAAGAAAAATGTCAAAAAATACCTTTTTTCATACTAATTGTCCCATAGAGAATTTAATTATTACTGCGCATCAATTGTGTGAGACTGCAAACATAACATTAGTGGCAATCGATGTGCTGTCCACCATCTTGATTGACCAATTGTCTGCCGTGCAAATCTATACCTATAGATTAACTGTGGCACGGCCGTGCCACACGGCATATCAAATTATGCTTTGCTAGTTAAAGAGTCTTTTAGCCAACATTAGCAAAACACAGCCATAGGAGGTTAAGTAAATGACATTCTATTTAAAGGGGCAGGTAATATGTTGATAGAGACCCTCTATGGTTGGGTTTTAACCAAGAATTTGAAGCTTTGGGGCATGTTCCAGATCTCCGCTGGTGGGCCCATTCCCCTTCAAATGACATTCCGCTGACTGACACCACCTAATTTCCCCTGGTGAGAGAGGAATATGAAATTAAAATGAACCATATGAGCTGGCAACACAACAGTTTAGGCGGATGAGCCTTAAGGTGAGCTAATGAGGAAAATGTATTCGGTATTTATTTTTTGGCTGTGAGAAACGCTCTGTTTTAATGGCGGCATCATGCTCAATCTTTGTGTCCATGAGACGGCAAGTTCCAAACAGGTGTTCAATTAGATTAAAAAGAGGGAAAAAACTGAACAATGGTCTTCGGCGTGGAAAAAAAAAACCTGAATGCGACATCGAAGAATAGTAAACAAGTTTATTTTTTAATAAATGCAACAGCATGTTGCCTACATTGTGTATTTTTACCATGGTTATTATCTTAAAACACCTGGTTCTGGATGGTTAAGGCGACACGTCAAAGACCTCAGCGCACAAATTCAGATGCTTTTAAGCATTAGACTGAAAATCAAGTTAAAGCTTAATTCTACAATAACAAGATAAGGGAAAGTGGGCTTAATTAGATAAGTAAACGGATCCCGGCCCTCAAACGTGTTCTATATCAGCAATGACAGCAGATGTGCTTGCCTCCACAACTTCTCCTATATGGAGCTTTCTGAATTGATATTGCGCCGCCCTTCATTCACCTGCACCGCAGCCTTCAGTGGCAGATGCGCTTTTAAATGGAAATCATCCTGACAAGCAATCACTTCATAGAGTGTACTCATCCCACTCCTCCTAGCTTTTCTGCTTCATCTTTCGCTCTCGCTCTGCAAAGACACCGACCGCATCTAAAAGTGGGAAGTTAACTCAACATTAGTGTGTTACCACAAGACGGTCGGCATACGTTTTTATATATTTGTATAATTATGTTCACGAAAAACAGGTCACAGGCCAAAATCAAACAAACAAAATAATTATACTAGAAAAAAGATAATATAGAAAACGAAGCCTATTTTAGAACCACTGTGACATGTTTTTATGACAATTAAGCACATGAATATCTAGAATATTTTTATATTTTTTTAAACGTGATTTTTAACGTTTAAAAATTTTCTCTTTGTATGGTGTTTATTCTTCTCTTTTTTATTGTGCTGCTGTGTCAAGTGAAACTTTTTCTTTGGGTGTTTAATTAAGGAACAATCCAATCAAAGTCTATTTTTTGTCAGAAATAATTACTGTAATGTCTGAACATTTTATGGTTGATTATGTTGATTCTCATCTCTTATTTTTATATACATTAATCATTTAAACCAGTACAACGGTATTAAAGGCAGTACAAAAATCAAGCGTAGCGTTAGTTCTGGCAGGTCACGTTAGTCAAGCTCGCATCAGCTTACTCTCAGCTGATCCCCATCTACCTATAGGAATACGACACCTATCTAAGCATTCATATATAAGGTCCCTCAGTATTATCAGCAGTTTTCGCATTGCTCAATAGCTAATTACCCTTCTCCATCCCCAACTCCTCCTCTGTCAGTCAGGATTCAGCCTTCTGATTCTCCTTTGAATCAGACTACTTTAATGTATAAATATCTTTAAAAAAATTTAACATGGGAATTGGTTGAATTATGTTTCTTGCCATAAAAATAATGTCGCAATGCATACAGTATATTATAAAATATGCTTAATTTTCTTTAAGTAAAAATAATTTCTTATTTATTTCTTCTGATATTGGGGTGCAATTATTTTGAGATTTGCCCATATGTACATTTGGTCCTGGTTTTCCCGTCTACTTCCTCCTCAATAGTCCACAACCATAAATTTTATGAAGATCAAAAGAAGACAGTCCAAATTTCCCCCAAAACCCATTCCATCATATATACCAGGCAACCTTTCATCTTCTTCAAAAGGCTATTCTTTGAGAGAGGGCAATTTCAGACACACAGCTTTGTGAAAAAAGAGAGTCAACTCTCCATTAGTTTGTCTTTTACAAATTATGCCTCCACAGAAAACCTTTGATCCTTTGTGTTAACTTAAATTCGTACATCTAATATTGTCCCCTAGTACCAAACGTGTACAGATTTCAGATCATGAATCAGTTAATGACTCACCTTTCCTGTCTGAAACCACAGGCAACCCTTTGTTCAAATACATATGTGTGTCTAATATTATGTTCAATGCAATTAAATAATTTGTTATTAATAAAAAAACCTGCACAACCAGACCACACAGACACATAGTGGCTGTAATTGTATCTAACAACTAGCCACTGTTAATAACCTCCCTTGGGCTGCACCGAGCCGCACACAACCTTATTATATCCTACTGTTTGTTAAACAAGTGCACATCAGCACAGCACAGGCAAAAATTAGCTGTCAACTCAACCGCCACGACCGTACACTATTGCACAGCAGTCATGTACAATCAACTCAAAATCAGCTTCGGAAACATGCACTCGGGCGCAGCAAAGTCAGCTCGAAAACATCAGCCCATCCGCTGACCTGTCCTACCTAAAACAGCTGATTGTATATCTAGAACAAATCCCCTGCCCTATCTCCTTTATTTATGTGTTTCTCCTATGGGTATTATTTATTTTACTGCAGTGTACGACTTTCAAAAGGTGTGCGATTCAGGAGTTGCCACTATCTTTTTATGCAAAAAAAGAAATCCATCCTGCCATTTCAGCAGCATTCTGGCCACCGATGTCATTGATGTCGTAGACATCAAGTGATGAACCAGCACAGTACCAACATTGTTTATTCTAAAAAAAAAAAAATACTGCTTTAATGTATTTAATATATAAAATGGTGAACATTTTAAATACAGTTGTACAAAAATATTACTTATAAATATATGAATTTAATTTTTTAAATAATCTGTACTGCTTATACTGCATATATATATATATATATAAATATAATCAGAATACCAAAGTGCCTAATAATTATGCATAATTAAATACAGTTGTACAAAAATATTTCTTACAAATATATTAATTTTATTTTTTTAATTCCTGCAACCCATTTAAGGGTCACAACCTGCTAGTTTAGAAGCACTGATCTATAGAATGTCCAGGTAGACGCATCAGTTACAAATAAGATAGAAACGGCATGCATCCCTCCCTCCCTTTCGATCTCTCTCCTCTCTGGCTGGAAAAAAAAGGGGCTGCTGCTATGAAGATGGATTATCCTGCTGGTGACACTGTCTCCTCTCCTTCTCCACCATCAAGGAGAGCTTACACAATTATGCCAATTAATCTTACACAAAAGGAGTTCAAATGCACCCTGCTTTGATTAGGTCTGGCTCCCAGACAGGTGCTTGCACACAGCATGCATCCACATACACGCACGCACACGCTAACACCCATTTGCATAAAACAATACATCTGATTATGAATTAGTCTCTAATGGCATTTCCACTTAATGAGAGTGGTGTCTTTATACCTGCTGCTGTTTACAAGGTTAGCGAGAGCTGACAGGGACGCAATATAAATAAGTGGAATAAAACACATCCTAAAGCCGACAGGAAACCGCATTTGCAATCCTTTTTATTTCACATATGTATCACATAGAAAAAGAAAGCAAGATGGGACTTGAATTTATTAGACTTGTCAATGGATTATAAGAAAATTCAATTACATATAGTATATATAATTGTGACATGAGTTTATCACCCCTAATATCTTTCTATTTGATACTCATTAATACGCTCACAAAATGTTCATTTTTTAATTGTATAATATTAATGTATTTTATTTTTCATTTATTAATAATAATTAATAAACATAGAAGCTCAAATGTGCAAGCTTCTGGGTTTACCATATTTGATGCACTCTTTGATTATTATTTATATGTGAATAAATTAAATCTGTCTAAACATAATTTTTTTGTGTGAACTTTATGCAATACATATTGCTGCTATCCACAATATACACTGTTGCATTTTTCTATTGCGATATATCGTGACACAATATATTGTTACACCCTTACTACTGTATGTATATCATTTTATGCAAGCTAATTTATTTAGGCTCCTTTCTTCTATTGGTAGTTTAACATGTAGTTCCACCCCAAACTCACACTATTGGCTAATCTAGCTATAAATGCTATA
>NW_015505730.1:425795-484501 GCF_001515645.1 Sinocyclocheilus grahami
TATATATATATAGTTGCTATTAGAACACTAAAGTGATTAGAGAAAGTACTTTCTCACTTTCACAGGAAGTGATACACTTTGTTGTACATAATGAAGCTTATGCAGTTTTTATAACAAGTAACTGTAATGAATATCAGTTTAAAAGTGTGCGCTCATAAGTGTGCGTAGGTGTCCAAAGGAGCTTGAAAGAAAGTCAGCATTTTCCAGAAATACATTCAATTCTGCACAAAGTTCCCTGGCTGGCTTCCATCTATTGACGATGCAATCAAACATTCTGACCAGACCTCGCTGGCCACAATACAACCTGGGACATGTACGTGCAAACTTGTGATTTATCCATTTTTCTTTTTAATTACCTGTGTGTCAAAGATAGGTGAGGAGGTCTATGTGGAAATCCATTCCCTATCAAAAGCGAAAAAGAGCAGTATTTTGTTCTAAACCACAGAGAGGGCCCAAACGGCATTAAAAAATAATGTTCTGATTTTCCATTAATAAATACTTAGTCACTGTCTTATTCCCCCCCCCCCCCCATAGGCAGAGTGGCAATATTTATTATTTAAATAACTTGTAAGATATGTATGATGTCTGTTTTTTAAAGACAATTCTTTGGAGTCAAAATGCAACACAAAAACACCCATTTGGCTCTTAAATGGCTCCTTATAATTCAAATAAGGCTCTTAGCAATCTTTCTAACCACGGAACACTTGGTTCCTCAAAAGAAAACAAGCACTGCCTAACACAATATTTATAGCAAATAAAGCACAGCAAATACTATTATCTGAAGTGGTAGGGTTTATGATGTTTTCGTGCCAGGCAGGACAATAAAAGTCTTCCATAATAAGGTTAAGATAGAGCGGACCCAAAAAGTATTTGGACACTTAGGCCACACTTAAAATGTCTAAATTGCATTGCATTAGACAACAAAATATCAGGCTAACTTAATTCTTTCTGATAACTTTTAGTGGATTTATGTAGCCAGAGACCAGCAATTAAGCATGACAGCCATTAAATATCCAAATGCATTTGTTTTATCATTTAAAATCTAACAAATTTATTTTTTTGCGAAATTTTTTGCTTTAAAAGGATGCATGCTCTATCCTTCTTAAAAAAAAAAACACACAACTTATTTATATATTTTTTGTAATTGAATGCAATCACATTCAGATATTCTTAAGTGTCACTTTAAGTGGCAAATACTTTTTGAGGCCACTTTATCTTCTCTAAAATCATAAGCAGTGCACAAGATTTCCTAAAATTAACCCATAACAAACTAGGCAACACGTATTCTCTATATTCAAATCTGTTTGTGAATAAAACGCCTGAATATAGTGTTTAAAAGAATAAGGATGAGGTGCAAAACAAAGTGAAAAGAAGAAAGACGTCACATGGCAAATCAATTTCCTGCCGTGACTCTTCAAGGTGCAGATGTCAAGAATTCGTCAGCTTTGTTGTCCTCTCACACAGGACAGCTCAAGGACATTGGCAGCGTAACTCTTATGCAAACGGCCCGCCACTCTGTTTGATGAGCACCAACACCAACTTTGTATATGTAAACGATGGGCAACCGTGGTGTGCACACACTGACAGATGCATACACAAACACACACAGACGCGCTGAACTTTGCCTATCCCAGTGTGGTCAGACGCAAACGCTCCGGGTCGGTGACATACTGCACTTGTATCAAGCTGTGTCTGGCTGCCACTCTATAGCTGAGACGGGGACATATGCTTGTTGATAACGGCTGGTCTGGCAGGGACGCTGACCTCCTACTAAGAGTGCAGAGAAGTTGATTAACACCCTGCCTTTGCTCGGGAGGGGACACCAATGGTCACCTGATAAACCTGCAGAGTCCGGTTATGACTGACTGCGTGATCCATACTGGAGCTGTTAATAAGAACATCAGGCTCCATTTGAATAATTGAGTGTGCTCATTGGTTTCTATGTGAAATGTGAATCTTTTAGACAAAATATATTTAGGTGCAAACATACACTGCATGCAAATATGCCAATGTAGTCAGTTTCTAATTAGAAATAAATGTCTTTTTAGGACATCATAGCCCTGCTGAAAAGACTGGTCTGGTTGCTAGTTTTAGGTTTTGGCCACTTGGCCACAAGCTGGGAAACCAACTGGTTAGCCTGTCAAAACAACTAAACATGAACTGATCCAGACTAGGAGACCAGATGAACCACTATAAACCACTTTAGGTTGGTTTTAGACTGGTTTAATATGAATACAATGCTCTCTGGGTATGAAGTGCACTACCATTCAAAATTTGGGCTGGTAAGATGTTTTCATGTTTCTGAAAGAAGTCTCATATGCTTGCCAAGACTGCCTTTATTTGATCAAAAATACAGCAAAAACAATCATATTGTAAATATTACTACAAATATTATTATTTTCTATTTTATTATTATTATTGTTTTTAAAGTAATTTATTCCTGTGACGGCAAAGCTGAATTTTCAGCATCATTACTCTAGTTTTCAGTGTCACATGATCCTTCAGAGATAATTCTAATATGCTGATTTGGTGCTGTCTTATTGTTATAGTTGTGTTTCTTTTGGAAACAGTGACTTCAATGAACAGAAAGTTCAAAAGAACAACATTTATTAAAAATAAACATCTTTTGTAATATATATATGTCTTTACTGTCTCTTTTGATCAACTTAATAAAAGTTAATAAAACTGCTGAATAAAAGTATTGATTTCTGTCAAAAAAACATATCTTACTGACTCCAAACTTTTAAACGTTAGTGTAAGTAATAAAATAAATGAGATAATTTGCATTATATGCATATAAAAACAATATTTGTATATGCATATAATATTTCACAGTATATTAAGAATATTTTAAGCAAGTACTTTTAATAACAGGGCACACGTTAGAGATCCGCAATACACATCTGCAGAAAATAGCCCACTATGAGGCTCTTGTGTTTAGGGGAGTGAGCAAATAACAGAAAGTGATAGTAAAATAGAATGAAAGAAAGAAAGAGAAAAGAGCAGTTGAAACTGAAACACAAAGCCCACTAGAGATATATTGATGCGACCCTTAGCAGAGACATGCTGAGACATGCTTTTTCTCTGGCTGCTGTAGTGGGATTCCACAGGCAGAGATGAATGGCCAAAGGCAGTGGCAGTGCTTTGTTGCTGTGAATAACAGAAATGATTTGACAAAGACATTATATCAAAAACCAGATCTGGAGCACAAGCACAGTATTGTGGGCTCATCATCCCACAGTCCTGTTTGACTGTTCCTGCATCAGACTGGAAAAGCTCTGGTTTTGTAGCATTACGTAAAAAGCCTGAAATAGAGGAAAGCATCAGCAGATATGACTAATGGCATCTGAGTGGGATAAGGGAGTTACCTGCTGTTTTCTCGGAGGGCGTCGTTGCCTTTGCGCCAGGAGATCGTGCCTCGAGGAGACATCTTGGGTTTGCATTCAATGAGAACATCGCCGCCTTCTTTGACTAAAGTGTGGCTCTTCAGCTGGGTTTGGGAGAAATCAGGAGCGACAGCTGAAACGAAAGACAAGTTTTAGATTTTATTAAGACCATACGTCAACAGAAAGCACAGAAAAAAATAACAGCTGAAACTCTGTCTCATGCAACTATTTTTAATTACATACAAATAAAGGAATGTTTTGGGATCAAAACAAGTAAAATTGCATGTAAAGCGGCATAACAAAATTCCCTTTTAGGAGATATAAACATTTAAAATGTACAGTCTTTATCTTAAAAAAATTTAATGAAACATTTGAAAAAAAAATCTGACCATAACTTTCTTTCAAAAGGAAACCTATGGAAGGTTATTTCTGCTATAGAAAAAACAAAACAAACCATAAAAACTAAAACAACAAAAAAACATGAAAAGGTAATATTGACTTTATCTCACAATTCTGACATTTTTCTTACAATTATGAGTTTATATCTCATAATTCTGACTTTTTTCAGATATAAACTCACAATTCTGAGTCTCACATTTATTACCTTTTTTCAGAGATATAAACTTGCAATTCTAACCTTTTGCTCGCAATACTGAGATTAAATCTCAATTCTGACCTTTTTCAGAGATATGAGCTCACAATTCTGACTTTTCTCAGAATTGCGAGTTTACATCTTTGAAAAAAAAACACGAACTTGATTGTTGAGTCTTTACCTCACGGACCTGTTAAGAAAAGTCAGAATAGAGCGATATAAACTCAAAATTGAAAAAAGTCAGAATTGTGATATGAAAATTGCCAATTTTTTAAAAATCTATCCCGTAAATAAGCTTCCATAGAAACCAGCACTGATTGATTGTCATGAATCAGTGTCACAGAAAAATGTAAATGGTGCTTGTAATTATGTCAATCTGAGTTAAATTTAAAAACACTTTGATAACTATTGATGTTGCTGTGCAAATAGTATAGGCTGAAAACATCAGAGTTGTGGCATAGTGGTTTGCTTTGTGGTGCTCATCCAGCTTGAATCCGGTTTGTGATTTTTTCATTTCCCCGCTCTTATCCCCATTATTTTCCGTCCTATATCTTATTGTACTGATAAATAAAGGACACACAAAGAACTGTTGAAATATTTAACAACAATAGTATTTAACAACCGAAGACCATCGTGCATCAGGCCAATTTTTTCCTTCATATTTGACCATGATTTCAGGTACGCAGACACGAGGATTAAGGACTATTTAGAGCACATCCACTCTAATCACTGCACTTCAAAGGAAGACATGTGTACGCGGGTACGAATGATGTAGAAACAGAGATGGCAGAGCAGAGGCTCAGCGTATGTGGCACACTTTAATTATCATACGCTCCTTATCTCTGCCAAGAAAAACAAAGGGAAAATGTCATGTCCTTTCCTCTTTTTTTCCACGTTTCCCACTCAAATGAGTTTTTATTATGATAATTTCTCCGGCTTTACAATCTTCACACTCTGTCTTTTAAAAGGCACTTCAATTATTTTATCTGTGTAAGGGACTGACAATTATTCTCCTGTGAGTTCAGTTTCTTGGCCACTTTGGCGGTTGAATTTTAATGGCAAAACAATAAACAAAGAAAGTCGTGGGTGAATAGAATGTGGAAGTAGACGGCAAGTTAACACAGCTCTGCAGTGTAATGTTACTGGCCATGACAATCGCAATCCCAATTTAACGTGCAGAAACCTTTTGCAGTAAGACATTTGTAGGTTGACTTCCTGAGTAAATGCAAACACTGCAGAGCTTCCAAAGCATTTCTGTGTTTGAGAAGCCCAACATGTCAGCTCCTGGCTCAAACAATAGCATGAGCTGGTAGAGGTTCAACGATTATTTTTTAGTACTTTTAAGGAATATATATTTGGAAACAGAAAATGTAATTATTACACTGCCTACTGATATTTCAATAATGAATACATTAAAATAAAGCTTTGAAAATGTGTTTACACAGACTTTCGACGTTGCAGCATAAATGCAATCCAATAACTAGACAACAATACTAAAATAACAAAAACATGTAATAACATCTTAAATTTATTTTTATAAAATACCACTGATAAAATGTATAATGGGTATCTTTATTTACACTGTCATATGAACAACCAATCAGCAGCTGTTGGTAAGCTGATTGATTCACTAATTCGTTTGGAAATCATACTATACTGGTTGAGCTGTGTGTTTTTGATTCACTTAAAAAAGTACTATCTCATATGAATCACTCATTCAGGAATCAGACTACACTGACTCGTAAGAGCAACTCATCCAGTAATCATGTTACACTGACTGTTTTGGTGTTGGTCATAAAATAAGTAGTGAAGGATATTCTGTTAAAGTATTTTATTTTGGTATTCTGTTTGTGACAGGAGAAGAATATCATTTGTCCAACCTGGCAACTTGGCTTAACCAATGGTGTGAGTATGGGGCGGGGCTTTTAGTTTATCTGACCAATGGTAGATGGGGGAGTTTCGAAAGCCTGTTTGGACCAATCACTAAATTTTAAGCAACAAAAATCTCCTTGACAGAAATTTGCCTCCAAATAAGAACAAAATGCCTATGTGTGCATGTCATGAACAATATTACACATCTAATTACATTATATGACTCATAAGTGGCTATTATCAGGAGCATGCAGTTGAGATAAAGAGTGTAAGCTACAGTATATAAATGCAGTCATTATTTTGTGCTTTGCAAATTTACAAACCACACTAATATTTCAGTCAAACGCAATTAATCAGGTTTCACTTACCGATAACTCTGAGTTCAGCATTGGAGTACACTTCTCCATACTTGTTTCCAGCCACGCACTGGTACATTCCAATATCGGAGAGCGCCAGGCGAGTGATGGACAGGGCGCCATTAATGACCTGCACCCTCTCCTGTGGAAAACAGGATATCTCCGTTAAGAGTCTTTTACTGAGATTGCTAATCTGCATAAAAGCACAACGTGTCTGGGAAGGTAAATTATGTCTGGAGGTTGATGGAAACGATCATAAATCTGAGTGTTCATTACTAATGGGAGACACTGCGTTGGGAGGCTGCTCAAAAACGACGGCAATAAATCTGTATGTTTATGAGATGGAAATAAAGCCCTGGCTTGTTTATTTCTTAACAGGGGCTCAAGCCTCTGTATTCCGCGGACAAGCCGTTGGGAGGCTGGATGATGTTTGCCATTATAAACAAGCTGGGTTAATATTTTAAAGCTGACAGCTTTATACTATTTCTAATATGTGATCCAATGTAGTTTGCATGTCTTCTGATGTTAACCAAACTTATTTGATGAATATGGTGTATAAAACAACATAAAATAGGGAAACAGGTTTTAAAATGCCAAAGACATCTTAAAAACACCAGGACGCTACAATCAAAGGTGTATATATATATACTGTATTTATAAATAAATATATAAACCTTCAGCCTCAGTAACCTTGAGAGCATTTAGTTTCCACCTAATGTTTCCTTCCAGCAGGCATAAACAACATTTTAAAGGCTCATAAAAAGACAGGTTCATATTAAAAATTGGCATGAAAAGTGGCAGAACACTCTAAAGTGTATTCTGTCCTCACATTTTGCCCTTTAACTTTATTCTTCGTATGCAAGGAATAGTTCACACAAAAACGGGAAAAAAACCCCGTCATCACAGCCGTGTTGACATTCAGAGCAACAGCACAATTATGATTGTGGTATTTCTTTAATATAATAGCTCAATAAACAAGTTAATATTGAGTAACTTGTTGTCTGTTTTTGCTCTGCCAATGAAAACAACTCCAAATAATGAAGCCAAATTTTGAAAATTTTCAACCGGTTTGAATGAACCGGTTGAACGAATGATTTAATGTCTAGTAAATATTTATTATGACGGAAATTAATTTTGAAGTCAGAAGAGTTCAGCAATGCCTAAAACCAATATTTGTAAAATGTGTTCATATATGTAAATGTTTTGGTTTATTTTTGTTTTGATGTCATTTTTTTCTGTTTATCCTAATGAACCTAGTGGTTCCCAACCCTGGTCCTGGAGGCACCCCAACACTGCACGTTTTGCATATCTCCTTAATCAAACACACCTGATTCAGTCATCAGCTCATTAGTAGAGACCCCAAGACCTGAAATTGGTGTGTCAGAGAAAGGAGACATGCAAAATGTGCAGTGTTGGGGTGCCTCCAGGACCAGGGTTGGGAACCACTGCCCTAATGTACCTCCTTGTACACAACTTGGCACAACTTTCATTTTTAAAGGGAGCTAATTTTTTAAGTAATATTTTTTTAATATCCTATAACGTCAATAACGTCTTTACTGTAGTCACGGCATATACAACAGCAGACGGTCATCAGGATAATCTGCGCTTGAATGAGATTTGTGTCGGTGTACATTAAAATGGAAAGGAGAAGAAAGGGACGAATGCACAATATGGGACAAAAAAGCCTGCACAAAAAATCACATAGTGGCATATAGCAGTTCGGAGTGAGGCGATGCTTCACTTTACTACTGTACTAATTAACCGTGACGTTCCTCTTAAATCAGCAGTTTTGCACGTGGCGGGACCTGAGGGAGGGGACCATCTGCACGCCTGCGCTAAAATGCCGTGATTGGCAATGTCACTGCTTGAAATCCGTCGGGTCAGGACATAAAACGCAATGCATGACTACAGTTGCGGCAAATCTCATCCTGATATGAAGTGCGTGTGCACGGCTGCATGGACGTTTTCATTTCCTAAGTCTTGATTTAAATCTGTGCCTTTGAAAAGACGATAATGTCTCCTTTCGTTCAAAACACCGTACATGTAAGGCCTCATTACCAGTTTGTAGCTGTTGTAAACACTCCGTTTTATATTATGTGGTACATTTTAAATCAAACTACTACAAATATAAGCTATGTTCGGCATAAGCAGTACGAGCTGGTATCAAACAAGCACAATGATACGGGTGAACAAGATCATTGACACGTTTATTACTAGATTAGCCAAGACACGGTGTGTGCCTTACATCATATCCCTTTTCTCAGCGACTGGAGCGTCACAGTGATTTACAAAGAAGCGGTTTTTAGCTGGTCACCTTAGCAATGCTGCGTTCCAATAAGGCAGAAAGAACACGAAAGGTCCCCCATTGATTAAGCACAGTGAAAATAACAAATGGTATAAGTCAACAACCCATGCTTTTGCTACATCAATGACCTTTAGTTATACAATTGATTAAAGCTCTGATGTTGACGGTGACATTTGGAGATTGTAATAATTCTGAACTGATTAATTCATTTAACCGGGATACATTGAAAATCAACATTTCAGAATCAAAATGTAAGCTAGGGCTATGATTCAATCAAGAGATTGTTGTGCCCTTGAGACATTAGTCTGTCATAACACAAACCGTGTGGTATTTGTTCAATGCTCAAAGAGACGTGCTTCCTGGTGTGTGCCTTACATCATATCCCTTTTTCTCAGTGACTGGAGCGTCACAGTGATTTACAAAGAAGCGGTTTTTAGCTGGTCACCTTAGCAATGCTGCGTTCCAATAAGGCAGAAAGAACACGAAAGGTCTCCCATTGATTAAGCACAGTGAAAATAACAAATGGTATAAGTCAACAACCCATGCTTTTGCTACATCAATGACCTTTAGTTATACAATTGATTAAAGCTCTGATGTTGACGGTGACATTTGGAGATTGTAATAATTCTGAACTGATTAATTAATTTAACCGGGATACATTGAAAATCAACATTTCAGAATCAAAATGTAAGCTAGGGCTATGATTCAATCAAGAGATTGTTGTGCCCTTGAGACATTAGTCTGTCATAACACAAACCGTGTGGTATTTGTTCAATGCTCAAAGAGACGTGCTTCCAGAAAGGCGCAAGATCTTTCAAATCATTTTTACAACCATAAATGCAAAATAAAGAGATTTCATTGCATTTAAAATTCAAGTGTACCTTTCGGCAATTACCTTGGCACACAAACATACCTGTAAAACATTGATCATTATGCAAATTCGGTATTTCAAATACAAATTCACTCAACGAACGTGGAGCCTATAACCAGCAAAATCTGCATTAGCAATTATTTCCTGAGGTCCAAAGCATATAAATTAACTTTTTTTCTGATTGTGGTGTATTCTATTGGAACCGTTCTCTAATAAAGTGCAAAACAATAAAATGGACAGACTGCTAATTATGCAGCGCTGATAGATATTCTCATCCGATGGTGTGAAAGATGAAAAAGAATGAGTGACAGATGAAGAAAGACAAGTGGCCATGTCTCTGAACACATAAACAGTCTCTAAATGGATCAATATCTTTTGTTTTGTTTGCACCCGCATCGCATAGCAAGGCTAATTTACATGAAGCTTACTGATTTGTTTATTCACCACACCATAGTTGCGCTGAAAAGCTACTAGTCTCTAAAAATAACTTCATGCGCTTAGAGTTTGGAATTCTGGGTGAAATGCTCTCAGTGGAGACAGGTTGTATATTAAATAGAGTGTCGAGACATATAAATGTTTATCACCTCTTTCACTATAGTTTAAATGGATTTCAGAGAAAGACAAAACAATAAGAGCCTGTCTGGTACACAGTAAAGGTTTATAAGCCTTCTCCTAATGGCCTTCAAGGAAACTTCAAATTCTGCTGTTTTAAATCTGAGGATTTAATGGGAGATTGCTAAGTGTCTTGCATCTTGTGTCCACGGCTATGAATGTATTAAATCAAGCCTTAATGTTCATTAAATGTATTTTACTTTATTTAAGGACTTTTTAAATGTCCTTCATATTCTGAGCTTGTGTTGTTTGGTGATGTTTGTAGGTGGTAAACCAGTAATTATGTTTATGTAATGATGAGCAGTAATGATGATTAGAAGAGCTGTAATTAGCATGCTCCTCTCTGCACCTTATTTAAAGCCGACATGAAATCAAAACTGTCCTGTTTACTTACTTAATGCACTTTACTGGTCTTATTGTGCATAATTCATAACAGCATGTTATTCCAAAGAAAAAAATGGCTGCGTTTCATCAAAATGTCTTGTCTTGCTCCACATCAAATGACTTTTCATTTGTCCTCACAAAGGCTGCTGAAGTTTTGTGCAGTCAGTGTTTCAGGAGAGGTGTAGCCCTCAAAAACTGAACCGCAAAGTCCCGAAGTGCCAATTTTCGATATTCCAATAAATTCCTGATGGATAAAAATCAAGCTCTTTTTTCCACATTAAACATCCTGAAAAGTCACACAATGGAAGTAAACCGAGCTGCAAAAATCACATCTAAAGAATAACTTTGACAAAGTCACAAAAAAGGAAGAGGTATGAAATTAAAATGTGTTGGTTCAATCTTTAAAATGTGTTGTTAGAGAGTATTGGTAGTGCTTTCTGCTAGCTATTGCCATCTTGAGTTTATTGCATTTTTGGGGAACTATTAGAGAGTCCGCAGAATGACATATCAGGTACTCCAGTGGATTCACTCTGATTTAGACGGTTATAGAAAAGCCATTAAGGAATACGCTCTCAAGCAGTGGTCTCACAAGGTAAATAAAGATGGCTGGCAGATCTACTGTGATGACTGCAACTAAATTACTGATATAACATAAAAACCAGACAATAAATAACAAGTTTCTTAACTTTCTTCAGATATAATCTGTATATTTTTTTTTACTAAACCTGTATTTTGAAATACAATATTTAAAAGGATAATTCATGCAAAAATGTAGGTTTACCATTTACTCCAAACCTTTATGATTTTATTTTTTCTGTAGAACAAAAAAGAATATGATATGTTTCAACTGTTTTTGGCCATACAATGAAGGTCAGTGGGGTCCAAATAAACATACATGACAAAGATCCTTTTAAGATCTATTTTTGTGTGTTCCACAGAAGAAAGCAAGTCAAATGGTGACTGAATTTGCATTTTTGGGTGAACTGTAATTTTTTATATTTTTACTTTTATTACAAAAGTCTGTTGACCGTCCTCAAACCTTAGAGGTGAACTGACCTCAGTGGGCTCCAGGTTCTCTCCATTCTTCATCCACCTGTAAGAGGGTTTAGGTTTTCCTGTGGCCTTGCATTCCCACAACAGAGAGTCATCGATGGCCTTCTGCACATCCTGAGG
The DNA here is from genome assembly GCF_001515645.1 of Sinocyclocheilus grahami. Lineage (NCBI taxonomy): Eukaryota > Metazoa > Chordata > Actinopteri > Cypriniformes > Cyprinidae > Sinocyclocheilus > Sinocyclocheilus grahami. The sequence goes on from NW_015505730.1 coordinate 437,347, forward strand.
CTTCTCAATTAGCTGGGGGGAGGCTGAAACAACCAACAACAGAGGTAATGACTACACAGAATTACTTTAACCTTGATTATTACCTGTTATGTGTCCTTCAAAGCGGACTTGCATTATTAGAGCCATGAACTGTGGGAAATGGTGTGATGTAATCACAATAATGGCACATAAGAAAACAGCAGTCAGGTCCAACTGACTCGCACGTCCCCTTAGATGGGTACAGAAAGGAAATCACATCTAATATATTAGTATTGTCTAAAAGCTAGTACCATAAACTACCTTAACCGATACCATTAGGGTAAATGATGGCTTAATTATAAACAAACTGTATTGATCTTTATCTTTTAAATGCATGTAACTCAAACCTAGTAAATAATTGACTAAGAGCACATTTAGAATGAAAGAATCATATATGAGCATTTTCCCTAAAAGGACACTAAAAGAGAGATAAGAATGGGTGGAATGCATACAAACAAACAAACAATAAAATATATAAAAACAAGTGTAAAGTTTATCTGATGACTGTTTTCCATTGGAAATGGAAATGGGAAGTAGTGATGTTCTTCTTTTGAGTCAAATCTAATCAATGAATCATTTGTTCGCAAAAACAATTTAAATGATTCATTCACGAGCTGAGCTTATGTGGTTCACAAGTTACTCAACAGGATGATTATCGTTAAACAGCTTACAGTTTAGTCTCTTTATTGCTATTAAAACCATTGTATGACTCCAGAAGATTTGGAATACATCTTAAGCAGCCTCCACTGACACTTTAACATTTGGTCCCACCAAATCATGAACATTTGGTTACAATACTGCTTTTATGGTGCTTTTGCATCATTTTGAAGCTTGAAAAGCCTCAATCATTTAGGCACTAATTGCATTGTAAAGAGTGACAACAAAACAATTGTTGTTTTGAGGTTTGAGTCACATTTAAGTCACAAACTGTCAACCATCCAATAGTGCTGCCTGGATCCCTTAGTCACTGCCACTCAGTCTATCTCGCACTCACTGGAAGAGTATTGACTTTTAAACCCCACTGTTTAAATGAGAGTAAGCAGTCAGGGCCTGACTTAGCCTTGCCCGCAGGGCACACAGTCACTCTCAACATTTCACACCCCAAGTAAAACTTGAGAGGAATGAGAGGTAGAGAGGTCAAAATTAGCTCTCAGCATCCTTAATACCAACTGAACGCTTATTCAGTGGCATACTGTGATTATGATCGATTTTCTGTGTCCCTAGCAATCATAATGTATGGAAGAACATCTGTTTTTCTGTGTAGGGAAACTCTGGATGTAAGAACCATTTTGGGAAATACTACATTCAAACCATTTGTTATGTCTCTTTAAAATGTTCATATCATGAAAAACCAAACTTTCCTTACATTTTCTAGTCTGGTAAGACTTTATGTCATTTTTGCACTTGACAGACTCATTCCCCTTTCAGTATATGGCTAGGATATTCTTCCCAAATCCACCTTTTGTTTGGTTTTTGAATTTTTATGTTAGGTGAACAATTTCTTTAAATGTACAGCAGCACAATCAATTAATTTTAAGGATTAGCTATGGGGTGAAAAATGGTCAAGCAAAATTAAATGACTGTTGTGATGCATAAAAACACAGACTAACAAAATACGCGGGAAAAACAAATGCTAAAATTTATGAAGTGACCCCTTGAATGATTAATACACACAAAACGTCTCTTTATATGTGTACCTGTTAAGAGGTACACAATCTTCTTAGCCTAGCAAAGAATAGGACTAATGAAGGCAACAAAAACATTTGAGGGCAATTGCTAATCAAGCCAACGCAAGCAGAAAGAATGAAAGGCTTTGAGTGTCTCCTCCTGCTTTGCTGCTGCCAGTGGAAGTGATAAACATGAGATACACTTATTGATCGCCTCATTCCCCCGCTCTGCTGACAAATGTCTCGTAGGCCTAATTCCATGGGACTTCAAAATAAGATTACAGATTTTTATCACCTGGCTGGCAAAGGGAAAAACGTTGGGGAAGAGAATGAGACACAGAGACAGAAATAGAGGGGAAGGGAGCGAGAGATCTGAGTGGTAAATCAAGAGGTCTGTCCGTAGGCTAATCCTGCCATTGAAGGATCCCAGAGCCGCAAAAAGGATAAACGTCAACCCGTCGCTGCTTTTTTACAGGCCTGCTGTGGCTTTAAGGTGTGTTGTAAATAATTACAAATAGCTTAAAGCATAGAATAAGTGATAACTGGTGGATGAATGTGGCCAAAGTCAGCTCATTTTTAGGCAAGTCAGTTCACTTGTGGAAATTTTAGCTGATATCTGATGTAGTTAATAGGCATGCAGTCCTATCGACTTGAATGGGGAAAGACCACAGTCTCAGAAACGTTCAATTACATCTGTCAAACCATCAACACAATTTCTTTGGCTTCAAATCACACTGAAACCTTAATTTCAATTTTACACTTTGAGTCATGGTTTTTGTTTTTTAATAAAAATATCCATTAAATTGTCAATACTTTGCCATGTCATATTTTTTTCTAAAATTATATTTTTGAAAGAATACTCAAAATCTACATTTATTTGATCAAAAATACACGAAAAAGAGTGATTATGTGAAATATTTTTTCAATTTAAAAAAAATTATTTTCTATTTGAACACATTATACAATTTACACTATCCTTCAGAAATCATTACAATATGCTGAAATGGTGCTCAAGTAATATTTCTCATCTCATTAATCATTTCTAGCAATGTTAAAATTGTTTAACTGTTTAACTTTTTGTGGAAACGGTTATGTGTTTTTTTCAGAATTCTTTAATGAATATCAAATTCAAATTGATTGATTTTATTAGATTTTTTTTTGCAACAATCTAAAAGTCTTTCCTGTAACTTTTTGTAAATTTTTTATGTCCTTGCTGAATCAAAGTATAAATTTCTTTAAAAACAATCTTACCGACCCCAAACTTTCAAACAGTACTGTATGTTATTTTTAAAATGTATCAATATTAACAAAAACTGTCCATGTTCTTCTCTATCAAGCAATTGTTAGTGCATTGTTAATATCCTGCGATGCTGTATTTTCAACACTTAATTAAAATAATTTAATGATCACATTAAAATAATTTAAAAATGACCTTTTTATTATGCACATTTTGTCTCTGTTATCATTGACAAAATCAAAAATCTTTTCATAAACCATTTTCATCAATGATTTTGTTGATGAGATCAATGCCAGTTTAGTGTGAGTTGTTTCTCTGCATAAACCTTTGTCTTATTCAATAACCACGGGCAATCCAGCTTAACCAGATGCTAAAGGTCTGTCTCCTTCTCCTTATACTGCAGTTGACTTATACACAGGAGGAGAGGAGAGGTGAGACGGGGGTGGAAACGATTGAAGAACAGCAGAAGCGAAGCGAAAACCGAGACGAATTATCATAAATATCAAGTCTCTCCTAAACAGAATGGAGCAAAAGCATTAGTGAAACAACCACGCCTACGACGAATCCCCTCCTTAGCTGGATTACATTAGCTTTTACAATATGCCCAAGCTATTTATCTAATTAATACATTTATAAATCACTGCTACGTTGCGCATCTGGGAAGCCCATTAGGAGAACTTCCCTTTTCTAAGAACCTGTCCCCCATATTCCACATTGTTTGGAATATAAACAATGAGACAACAGGGCTAATAAAACATTCAGCGAGCTCCTTGCAGACTATTCCTGTAAATGGGCCACTGGGCATGCGGGTACAGCATTAGAGCCAGTGCAAGATCCCATAAGGGGAGGATAAATCCCACTGCTCTCTAGCCTACAGGTACTTACTTAATTGGTAGCTGTCTTGTATGAACAATGCCGCGGAGCAAACATGGCGGTGAAGGGAAAAGGTTATGAACCCTTCATTTTAAAGTCCATATTTAATATGCTATTCTTCATAAGCCTCTGAGTCACAATACACTTGCTAGAGACCCAGGCCTAGCCATTGGGGTCTGATTTTTACAATTCATGCCAATTTGCACTGGTAAACAGATATATGCACATGATAAGGTGCACATGCAATTAATAGAATATAAATGGGATTTCCATGTTTTAATCTTCAATGTCTTTTTAGCAAGTTTTTTTTTCTCCCACTGATTGGAAGAATACATAGCTGTGACAGGTATATTATTTTACTATTTTACCTAACAGACTTCCATCAGGACAGAATAACTTGATTTATTCTATATACATTACTGTTCAAAAATTTGTGGTCAGTAAGATTTTTTTTTTAAAGAAATTCATATTTTTTTCAGCAAGGATGTATTAACTTGATTACAAGTGACAGTAAATACATATACAGTACAATGTTACAAAAAAAATTGTGACTCCAAACTTTTGAACAGTAAACAACATGTTAATATATATACATTAAAATATGTAAATATATAAAAATCTTGTTAAAAGTTATGGCATATTTCCCATACTATTTTTCACTAAATGAACACAAGAAGAATAGTATTTAATTTGTATTTTGTTAATACGATTTTTGAAAAATTGTTGAGCCAAAAATTTGAACAGGACAACAGACAATTAAATTAAATTAAATGTTGAACTCATTCACAGAAAATATTTTATATTACTAACTCTAACACTGCTTTTGCTATGAACTGTTTTGAATGACCTTACAAGTTGCTAGGCTAGTTAGTTGTTTAGGTCCAAAGAGCCTTGAATCCTGTCGTTAATGCAAGCCTATGGCATTTATCATGCGTCAGGTGAAAACTATAAATCCTATTCCTTAGCTTCTCCTAATAAGCCTTACTATTTCAAGTATCATTCATGACCATAACACAAACAAGCAATCTCCACTAAGCCTTTATTTCTGAACATCTTCAGTTGGGTCCAAAGTCTCCAAATATGCTTTAAAATCAACAAATATTTTTTGATAAACACAAAAAAATCAGAAGTCATCACAGATCCATATGCTGCTCTGCTGAGTGTTTTCCTGGCATATGTGTAGTATACTCTAAGTAAAGTAAATTTAACAGCTTTGATCTGGAGTCAAATTGGATCCCAATCACAGTGCCATCTGGTAGAACGGAACACACACATACACAAACAGAAGGTCAGGCTCAAGGTCACCCTCTCATCTTTTTAATCTGGATAAAAATATTAGAGACATCACGACTGGGTGGCTTGAATCATTTTGATGCACTGTTAAAGTTGATTTTCTGCTGGTCAGGGTTGACGACTGGAAAGGCAGAGTCCTGCATCATGTCCTTCACTTCAATGAACGTGACATGTGGCCTTCGCTGTTCAAATATTCATGCATCTCAAGATAACTTACCAAAGAAAGACAGCTTTCCCTGCACAGAGTTTCTTCCTTTGGTGTTCTCCGCCACACATTCATACGTGCCCGCGTCTTCTTGCTGGAAGTAAGGGATTTCCATCACACCGCTGGTTTTCCTTACATCCACTTTACGGGCGAATGGGACTCCGTCCACGCGATGCCAACTTATGGACGGTACTGGACTAAGTTGCAAACACAAATACAAAACGTAATTCAAAGACTGATTACATTCTCTTTCTACTGAGGACATCTTCGTAATACTTACTTCCCCAGTGCAAAACACTCCAGGCGCACGGTTGAACCTTTGGCCACTTGAACAATCTCTGGAAACTGCACTTCAATCTTTGGCTCATATTCTCCCATTACACCTATAAAAAAAAGAAACACTCAATCGACAAGCAAAAAGGTATCAATTACTCCATCTGAAACTGCAATTGCAAAAGCAGCCAATCTTTTATTTTCCCTTTCATTATTATTGCATGATTTATTTTGTAGCTTCTGAAAGGCTTTTGGGATAGCAGGGAGCCCTGATATCTCCCTCTGTGTTTTTGTGAGGTGTGCTATCGGACTAGCGACTAAGCTGTCTGAGGGACTCAAAGAGATGCTTATCTGCAATGTCTAACGCTGGCCGTTTATGTCAGCGCTGCCAAATGGGAAGGGTTGGAGAGAGGCAATCATCTCCTTCTGTAGCATCCCAGGTAGAGAGACATGTACAATGGGGTTTGAAATTGTGCCTGGAGATCACACTGTGACAGTAGCCATTGAGCGGCTCATGTTGGTCATACACCACCGATAGAAACATCAGGTTCCCTTTCATGGGAACTTCGAACTGCGTCCTCTAGGGGTCGCTATGGGGAACGCCTCGTCGTGACTCGTATCTGAAGCATACATTGAAAAAACACTGTAGCGTCTGGACCAATCCAACACACACAATATGTTTTACAACATAATTCAGACAAGGCATCGGTTGCATCTTAGTCAGGTGGACCTTAAAAATGGAAAATAAATAAATATACAACTATAGTTTCCTTTTTGAGGTCCAACTGGTGTCTTGTTTGAATTGTGGTATATATGTACATATACTGTACTGAATATACATTGCTTTTGAGAGACAAATATAGTAAAAACAGTAATATTGGGAGATATTATTACAATAAAAAATTTTCTATTTCAGTATCGTCAGTGCCCTTCAGAAATCATTCTAGTATGCTGATTTGGTGCTCAAAAACATTATCAATGTTTAAAATTGCTGTTCTGCTTAATATTTTTTGGAAACCGTGATACATTTTTTTCATATCCTTATTTACATTTCAAATTTGCACATAACATACCTGTACATACAAAATTGTCTATTTTGTATATTGTGTTATTTCTATTTTGTACATTGACTATTGTATATTTGTATTTTAATCTTTTTATTATCTGTGTCCTTTCTTGTCACTGTCATTCTGTTGCACTGTGGAGCTTCTGTCACTAAAACAAATTCCTTGTATGTGTAAACATACCTGGCAATAAAGCTCATTCTGATTCTGATATTTTAATGAAAAGAAAGTTCAATAGAACAGCATTTAATTGTAAACGTCAATTTTGTAGAATAGTGTAGAAGTCTTTATTGTTTCTTTTGATTAATTTAATGCATCACTGCTTAATAAATGTATTAATTTCTCTCTTTAAAAACTTGCTGACCCCAAACTTTTGAATGGTATATTTACAAAAATGTTATATGTGACCCTGGACCACAAAACCAATCTTAAGTCGATTCTAGATGTTCAAATAGTTGTATCTAGGCCAAATATTGTCTCCTATCCTAACAATCCATACATCAATGCAAAACTTATTTATTCAGCTTCCAGGTGATGTATAAATCTCAAATTAAAAGAAATGTACCCTTATGACTGGTTTTGTGGTCCATTTAAATACACTTTAACATTTTGGTAAAAAGGCAATAATATGATTGAGGGAAGTTTTGACTACAAAAACCTAAAAAATGAAACTTTTACTAATATATTTATCACATATCCTGGAGAAGAAAACAAGAATAAACACTGAACTAACTAAAGCAATACATTTGTCAGCAGTTAATTAACGCCTATTGTGAAAATGTATTCCTTAAAATTCTCAAATATGTTTTTTTAATGACACCAATTAAAGCTACTTTTTAGATAATCATGTAAAAATTTATATAAAGTCTAGGTGGAGGAAAGGCAAAAATAATTAACTATTAAAATAAATAAGAATATTATTAGGATTATTGCTTAATTAAAGACAATTATTTATGTCTATCATACAGTAATTCACTCTTTAAAACTAGAATGGTTGTTTAATTACAAAAACGAAAAATACTTTTTTCTTTAAAATCAATCACCGAAAAACCATTACCTCTCATAGAAAATACCGAGTGGTTTGAAAGAAGTTTATTTTACGCTATCAGTCAGATAAATTAGATTCCGTTTGTCTGTTAGGATATTTGACGATTTATTTTTATCACCCTTGTACATGAGTGCGATCAAATTGTAAATCCACAGAGAAGCAACAATTAGATCAGCCTAAGACAAATGACCTTTCAGTTTGAGGGCCTTTGATAATGCCAGCCTAGAGGCACTGAAACATGCTGCCACAGCATCTTAAAATTTGCAGAGAAACAGCTTATTAACCTTTGAATAAAATTTGTATTCTTTATAAATTTCACATCTTTTTATTTCTTTTAGTTACACAATTCCATAATGCATGTAGGATTGAATGTATGGTATATATCGAGATACCGACAAGCATCCTCACCGTCATTGCGCAGTATCAGAGGAGTAGGCGGCCCTTGGACGCGTGTCTTGGTGACAGTATTGGTCACAACACAGGTGTAGTTGCCCACATCAGATGGCTCAACTTTAGCGATGTATAGATTCCCTGTCTCCTGGGACACGAATCGACGAGAATCTTGCTTCACGAATGACGGGTACTCATTAAAAATCCAGGAGAACGTCAAAGCTGTTAGAGGAAAAAGGAAAGATGGAGAAAAGACCGTCAACATCACACATGAGTAGAAAGAGGTCACTCTACTGCCCGGAAACTACATTTGCATAAACATAACTAGAGTACACGGTGACATTTCCTCTCTCAGCAGAGCCTAAATGGCATATGTGGGCTCTGCTCATGAATCTTGCGCCTCCCTAGAGTTACTAAATTAGCATTGGGGCTACATGCTAGGGTGAAAATTAATCAGCCTGAGGAGGGTTGTGTGGCTTAGGGGGTGAAAATTAATGACAGAAAGGATAACCAGTGCCCTGTGATTAGTTGGCCTCTAGTCAAGTGGGAGAGTGGTCGTATGTAACCAATGTTTAAAAATCCAGAGTGCTATTCATTGACATTGGTCAGTTAATGGATAATCAGGCGACACGTAACGAGCTAATCACATGGCATTTCATTAAAGTAGAGAGTTTTTGATGACAACAACAAATATATCTTAACGTAAAGGTGTGGAAAGGACAACAGACGAATGGAAATGTCCTAAAATGTCCAACTATCTTAATTGGGCGAATCTCACAAAAACTGTCAAGAAATGTCCTTGTTCCGTCCAAATAATATGAAGCCTATTTTTAGGACTACTGACATTATTTTCATGACAATCCAATTCTTAGTAGCCCACTATAATGTGAACAGTACATATGATTCACATCACAGTAATATGACACAAACTGTAAATTGTAAAATAAATTTAAAGTATAGAACATACTTAAAATGTAAGTATAAATCACATTCATATTTATTCTAGGTCTGTTGTTTTTAGTTCATTGCAATTAAAAATATTTTTTTTTCAGAAATAATGATTTTCATTAAGATTTATAATTTAAGATAATTTATTTGAATTTAACTGATTTTTTTAAATAGTTGAAAATGTGCTTAATTGTCCTGAAAGTAATATTAGAAACCAAATTAGGTTTCATTTTCTTTAAGAAAAATATTGTTTGTTTGTTTACATATATATTCATTCATTCATTTTTATTTTATTTTTTTGGATTCATTCTTATTCTATCTCAAGCTGGAAATAGTAATGCAGTCATATCCTATATCAGACAAAGAAATAAAACAGTCTCAACTCTGAGAGGAGTGCTGTTGACCAGACTTTGAAGATGTAGCATCCTCATTGGCCGTTCCTCTCCACGAAATGTCAGCATACACTTAATGTCACATCTGTCAGTGGTTGGTTCCTCTACTAGCACAGAAAAACACTTTCAAACCTGACCTCCAGGAGTTACAATTGTTTTGCCTTTTGCTGATTCAATTACCCACAATGCCTGTCATTCTCCAAGTTCCACCGTCAAGTATGAGCCACGAAAAGAGCAAGGTGAACCCAACATTTCTCTATTATCCATACATGAATCAAAACAAAGGAAATTTTCCTTTCAGAGGAAGCGCTTTCTGATAATAATTCAACTACTGTCTCTTTACTTGAAATTGCTAGAATAGTACATGTTTGTAATTGGAGAAAGGCTCTAAACTAAAAGGAGTACTTTTATAATGGCTTTGCATAAGTCGAAATCTAATTGCTGCTCAAAACAGCAATAAAGAAATCAGCTGTCAATCTAATAAGCATCTAACCGCATCTGTGGAAGAACAATGCACTGAAGCATTAATAAACCGATGTGCATTTCCTGTCACCAGCCTCCTCCATGTTTCTGTGGCGCATACGTACATCTTATTCAACCAAACCACTCTTGAGGTTAGACATGTTGGCATGTGAGCTTTCCATTTGCGCCGTCAATGATAAATCCATTTGCAGAACGTTGTAATGTTCTACTCGGCCAAGGCTTTTGGCTCCCCAGCAGCGCATTTAATCGACAGGCACATAGCATCTCCCCGGCTTAACCCAATCAAACCCACTCACTCGTTAGCTAATTAAACAAAACAGTCTTGGAGGATTCCTGCCTGAGCCCTGGTCATTTATCACAGTTTGATCTGATCCATAGCTGAGGGCTTCAGATATCTTGCACACAGAAGGGGCTTGAGCGGATTGGTTTTCACACCCATGAACCCTGAGCGCTAAGCTAACATCATGCACACTGTAAAAAAAGTGTAATTTTAACTGTAAAATATTGTAAAAACGCTACGGAAAAAACTGTTAATAGGTTAACAGTAAGTTCCCGTACTATACACAGGGAAAAACTGTAAAATATCTAACCAGATATTTCATGTAATTTTACAGTAAAATGCAGTTTTTAGAAGTAAAAATAACAAATCAATGTATAATTTACAGTCAAAAACTGTAAACTGATATTCCCAGAATTCCCTGCATGACCCTGCACATTTGAAAGTATTTTGTTTAAATAATCATGTTTTTTAAATAGTTTTTGTTATTAGTTACGTATATTTCGGTTTTATGTTACATTTTCTGCTGTTTAATGAAAGTTTAATGCATTATTTAAGTATCATGTGTGTTACCATGATGGTGTTTTGTGTTTGCATGAATGGCACCTTCTATATATTAGTATATACTTCTGCTTGTGGCGAAGCTACTTGTGATGAGCTTTGATTCTTCGTGTGGCTTTCTCTTTTACCACCTGCATTATTATGGTGGTTGTCAGTATGTTAAAGGTACAAAACCGATTTTAATAGCAGTGTGCATTGTTGAATTGACTGGTTTACAAATTTTCTTGTTTGTAAATTACAGTTTTATACTGTACAATTTACATTTTTTGGCCGTAAATGTGTTTACAGTTTTTCTGTATTTTTTACAAAATTATTCTGGCAACCACAGCTGCCAAAATTATTATTTTTTTTTACAGTGCAGGTAATATACAACTGTAACATAAGGAAGTATTTCTATAAAAAAAGATGCGCAAGACTTTCAGAAATATGCAATGGTCAAGCTTAGGCACTTAAACTCTTAGTTTTAATTAAATGTTTAAGTGTTAATTAACAGGAAAATTAACAGTAAGGCAAGCAAGATGTAAACAAATCGCTAACTCAGTGCTAGCTTACATGAGGGTGCCAACTTGAAGTTAATTTTGATATTTCTTTTTAAAATCTTTTTTATGCTAGTGCTGTGCTTTGAAAATGTCTGATAAGTCGCTTGCGAGGAATATAATACCTGCACCGAGACATCTGGTGCTCAGAACGAGCTGAAAAACGTAATGTGATTTTGTGCTATCACACATGGCAAAACAGGATCTGCTTTCTGACTTAAATCCTGCCATTCATGCATTCAATCAATCATTCCTCACAATGCTGAATTTTTTATTAATTTCGAAGGTAAAAACTTCAAATGCTAACCCACTACTGCTGCAGGCGTTAAAGCTGCTTTTAAAAACAAAACAAAGCCTTGTGTTAGCAAAGAAAGGTCATATGCGGTTGCTCAAAGGCTGTTGTTGAAACCCTAACATAACCCAAAGGATTTCTTCCCTCAATTATTCAAACCCTTAGATTTATGTTTTTTGTTATGATTTGATATCAAGGTCTAAAAAGAAATCAACTTGTACATAATGCAACAAAATGAGGAAATCCAAGCAGATAAAATATAACATCAAAGCACAAAGTTTTCACATTTTTCCCCTGATATGAAACCTTTCCTGATAAAGCACTTGGCTCTCAGCTGGGCTTTTCCCCCAAAAATAAGAGATTTAAAAACACATTATAAATGCTACATAGAATCTTCCATACAGTATGTGAAATGCTCAAGGTTCACTCTGAAATTTGATGTGTAAGAAGCCAAGACTCTTCACTTTGAAGGGTCCCTAGAGGGGACTGTCAGATGCTGACAAAACTCAGTTTGCATTATACCAAGAATGCTGGGGTTGCAGAAAGTCAGCAGAGAAGTCAACATAAAATGAAAAGGGAAAAAATAGACCATATAAGATTTGTGCAAATTGTACGGACATGTGGAGAGTATTAAGGAAGATGAAGGAAACACATTTTTGCTTTCTAAGGGCAGGTCTGTTGTACAAAACTGGAGATTTTCCATGGTGGGGTTAACATCTACTTCAGGAATACATTTTTACAGCTGATGCATATATTTTTTAATATATATATATTAAATGCCATCTGCAGATTGGTGTAATACGATAGTTCTAGTGTGAGTCTGGGGTGATATTACCTGATTGGCTGAACAATGGCAGACGGGGTCAGGACAGATGAGAAACCTATTATATATTTTTTCTTCAATTCCATTTAAATTTTAGGTACACCACCATTCAAAACTTTCAGGGCCAGTAAGTTTTTTTGTTTTGTTTTATTTCTTGAGCATCAAATCGGCAAATTAGATTAGACATTTTAAAATAGACATAATGTAAAGTATTAAAGTAAAGAACATGAATTAAAATAAGAGACAATTATTTTAAATTATAATAATATTTCATTATATTACTCTTTTTACTATAACATTGATCATATAAATGCAGTGTTAGCGAGCATAGGAGAATTCATTCATAAACGTAAAAAAAAATCTTACTGACCCCAAACTTTTGAACATTTTATTATCTGGGAGTCAAAAACTGGAAGTCTGATCACTCAAAAAAAAAATATGAATAACACCTCTCCTCAACAAACCACTTAATTTGAGGTATCATTCATGTTCATAGCACAAAGAGAGTACAAAAACACACAACAAATATTTTTGTTTAGGGGTTTGTTCAGATTTTTTAGCAAGCAATTCTAAATATAAATGAGCAAAACAATGACTATAAGCAGTTATTAACATATCCATGACCAAAAAATTAAATAAAATCAATTTGTTTTGTACTTTTTCTTGCCATTAACTGGACATGATGAAGGTGACAGTATAATCTGGCTCAAAGACAAATGATCTAATGTGCTTACACAAGCACTACTGATGTGTGACAGTACTGGAACTGCAATTAGAAAATAGATGTTTTAGACTTAAGGCTAGGTCATAGTGCGCGCCTGAATACTATAAACAGTCTATCTGACAACAATCCCTCTCTTTCCAGTTTGCACCAGCCATGGAAGCCTGGGGGAAAACACTGTTGTAGGAAAAAAAAAAAAATCTCACTATCATATTTCATTTTAGTGGTAAGAAACCATTATTACACTGGTGAAGAAACAGAGAGAAAAGACATATCTGCAGACAAAATAAACCATCTATCACCGCAAACACCAGTCTCAGTTCCAATCAAAGAGACCCATTCATTATTTTTACGCTCTGTCATGCCGCAAGCAGGAAATAAAGCTTTATGAAAAGATGCACATATCTGCCTCTTAATCGCGCATCATCGATGCGAATGCTCTTGATGAATTTTAATAGCATCACAGCTGCCTGATCATCGCCTGTTAATAATGCATGTGAGACTTGTTGTGACAACAGTATGCATATTTAATCATTGTGTCCGGGATTACACAAGCTTACCGCTTGGCAAATATATATATAAAAAAGTGAATTGATTAATTAATAATTAAGTGAATAAATAAATCATAAAAACAACAGTGATCAAAGAATAAAGGTTGGTTCCACTTTGTAAATGAGGACTTTTTAAAGGGATAGTTCACCCAAAAATGAAAATTCTGTCATTTACTCACACTCAAATTGGTCCAAACCTGTATGAATTTCTTTTTTCTTTCTGAACACAAAAGGATATTTTGAAGAATGCTGGTAACCAAACAGTTGACGGTAGACATTGACTTCCATAGTATCCCCCCCCCCCCATATTATGGAAGTCAATAGCTACTGTCAACTGTTTGGTTTTCATTTTTGGGTGAAATTTAAGCACCAATAGTTGCAATATACTTCAAAAAAGATATCAGAATCAATCACCACCTAGCCTATGAAAATTATAATTACTAGCAGGATTACAATCAAGTTTAAATATACATACACTACCAGTCAAATATTTGTAAATACTCAAAAATACAGTAAAACAGTAATTTACTTTTTTAAATATATTTTCAAAAGCCATTTATTCCTGTGATGGCTGTTATTCAAGTTTCCACAATTTTTAAGCATCAAAAACGGTTTTCAACACTGATAATAATAACCATTATTAATAAATGAACACTAATTTTGAGCACTAAATCAGCATATTATAATGATGTAAGTTCAAAGAATGAATTATTAGAATTATGTTAAATGATTATACTGTACATTCACAAAATCACTTTCCAGAGCATTTTCATTCACTGCTCCTTGCTGCTGGAATGATCTTCCCAACTCTATCCAAAACACCAAATCCCTGACAATATTCAAGAAACCACTGAAAATTCATCTCTTCTGTCAGCACTTAACTGCTTCCTGCTGAGAGCAAAAAAAAAAAAAAAAACTCTATGCTTTAACTATTCCTAAATCTTTCCTCGTTGTAGCTTGTAGAGTTCTAAATGATTTCTGAAACTTTGTATTACTAGCACTTCTCATTTTAATTGCCACTTTGTGATGAATCTCTTGTTGCATTCCTCATTTGTAAATCTCTTTGGATAACAGAATCCAAATGAATGAATAAACGTAAATGTAAATGCACGACTTCATTGTAATTCTGCTAGTAATGACATCAACATGTTGTGACCTAGTCTAACCCCCATTCTAATCTCCATTTATGTCCTCCTTAGAGAGAAACTATCCACTGTATGGACTGTCACCGAGTGCAGCGTTTACCGTCTGGCCCTGTGTTGACAGTCGCAGTAAGAACCGAGAATAGAGAACCTGAAAGAGCGAGAGAAATCAGAAAAAACAGCAGCAGTCTGAGAAGCTCTTCGCTTAAGGCCTCCAGAATATCGCATCTTCTTTTCTCCTAACAGGACCAGACAGAGTGCACATGCTCTGTGCTCTCACTGCCGCGCGACTCCGGGGCAGATGCCATCATGCCCATTGTTAGTGGCAGAGCAGAAAAGAAGTGATTTCAGCGTTCGCTACACCTGAAAGGGCCTATCTCCATTAGCAAATGGAGGTCAGCCGCATTAGATTCCCACACTAAACATAGTTATTGAGTAATACGGAGAATAAGGCTGAATGCAGAGGCTCGGAGGCTGAGGTGGAGGTAAGCAGCCGCTCAAATGCTTGTGCGTGACTGATCCGACCTGACTTCGGCGGCACGGAAGGCTCAATTTGGGTCTACGCTGCACATTTCGGGGCATTCCTGAAGTCAGTCGCGCACACAAACATTTACTCATACCCATAATGCCAAATCCAGCGATGAGGAATACGCATCTCAGAAGAGAGCTGACAGCTCCGATCAGACACGACCTCTGAGATTCTCTTGTATTCTATCTATGCTTTGTGGCCATGCAAGGACATTGGATGGTAAAACAAGGAATGGAGGACAAAAGACAAAGAGATGACACCTCTTTGAGTTTTTGCGGTGAATCTAAAATAGCCAGAAGCCAAGAGATGGTCTATTATTATTATTATCATCTCTCCATTAACACAAATACTTTGTCCTTGGCTTGACTGCTATCTCACACACAAGATATCCTGCAAAGGAAGCATATCACTATACTATTGCTCATATTTAGGCTTAGAAAAAGAACAAAATTAACTGTCACCAGTTGCATGGTTTAAATTGAATTCAAAAATAAACAAACTGGCTTCTACTGAAAACATCTGGAACATCTCACGTATATATATAATCACGGTTATGCAGGGTGTTTTTTCTCTCCAGCATGTGATAGCGAATATATTAAATAATCCTCATATTAAACCACCAAAATGAAAATAACACGTACTGCTTGTGTGTGAAAACATCTAACGGTCAAAAAATATATATATAACCAAGGTTTTTTTTTTCTCCAGAAAAAAATGTGATGGCAAATATATTAAATAATTCTCACATTAAACCACCAAAATGAAAATAACACATACAAAGTCACAATGTGTCTTCACGTTTTGCGACAGGTGGTGTTTCACATGAAAAACACGAGCTCAGGAAAACTGTCTCATCTTGAATGAGAAAGTAAAATAATTACATTGCTGTAAAGTACCACTCTGTTTTTAATTATAAATATAAATAAAATGATACAAATTTCTCAAAAATAAAATACAATAAAAAATCTAAAACATGAAATAAAATAATAAAAAATAAAGCTAAATAATTGCAGTAAACATGTAGGGACAAAATATCATTAGCTTTTATATTATAAAAAATAAAATAAAATGATACAAATCAAATGATATAAAATGATACAAATAAAATAAAATAAAAATTCAAAACAAATAAATAAAAATAAAGCTAAAAATGCTGTAAACATTGCTGTAGGGACAAACCATCATTTTATTTTTAATTAAAATAAAATAAAATAAAATTCAGTAACCACCCACCTAGCAAGAGAGTAGCATCTATCCAGAACACTCTAGCTACCAAATAGCAACCTGCAAAAATCTTGATTTTATTAATAAGCTGTTGAACTATTCAATATACCACAATCAGGGTCCAATGCAATAGATGTAAACTGCTTAAATACAATGTTGTTTGGTGACTGCTTTAAGAAATTTCATTTACAGACATAATGTGAGGCAGACGGTGCTAAGCACAGCTCCTGAGTCTCCTAAGCCTTAGCCTAGGAGCCTAGCACATAATCAGTTGTCTTGTTGTTGGGAATGAGTGGCAGTGTATTCCTGCAGGGCTGAATTTATTCCCACAGGATTGTGTACTGGTGAGGAATTGTGCGTGTGTGTGCGTGTGTGTGTGTGTGGGGGGGTTGGGTTGGTGTGTTTGTTAGCAGGAAGCCTTGGGGACGTCATAATGTGTGACTGGTGACCAGTGGAGAGGGACACACTGTTTACTGACACCTAGACAGCAAGGAGAGACAAGCGGCTTTAAGCTGTTGAAACGTTTTGAGCCTTTCTGACACACCACTAAAGCTTCATGCAAGCTTTTATGTGCTGTCATTTACACAAATGAAGTAAATACTAAACATATTGTATCAGATACTAATTTAATTCTGTCACCGATGGCGTTTTGGTTCCTGGCCCCTGTCGTCTCTGGCTTGCTTAGTTGGGGACACTTATTTTCCAGCGATTTCGTCGACTTGATTGCACAGATACTATTTAAACTGAACTGAGCTGGATGATGACATCAGTGAATTCAATGATGAACTGCCTTTAACTGAAAATTTAGTGTTTACTATTGTCCTTTTGCATTATTGACACACTATTTTCCTATTTAATAGTGTAAAGCTGCTTTGACACAATCTGTATTGTTAAAAGTGCTATATGAATAAAGGTGACTTGACTTGACTATAAGCAGGATACATTGTATGCTATAAGTGATCACACCTACAATTTTCACTTGGCAAAATATTGCAAAAACCTTGTAGATATTGAAGGTGGGCTCTTTTGACATGGAACAGTAAGCAAGCACCTACCTACCATCCAGAACACATTAGCAACCAAACAGCAACATGAAAATGTAAGAAAGGGTTTTTTAAAAGTTATGACAAGTCAAAGGTTTGGTGACCAAACACAGCACTTGAAATATAAACTTTCCAGAGCAACTGTCAGGGAAACTTTGACAACTTTGGATTCAAACGCTGGAGTACACGATCATTAGGTTGTATACATACTTGTGGAATTCATGTAGTCCAAAGAGGATGTACCAAATACTAAGTAATTATTGAGTTTTAAATCAAATTGAAAATACTGTCAACTCAACTTTTCACTCAAATTGTTAGTATAATTATAACGGGGGAAAACATTAAATAGAGGCCTTTTCACTAAAGTGTATACATAAATGTTAGCCTAAAATGCTGGGGAAAAGGCAGTGACATGTTATTTGTCAATTTTGATTTGTATAACTGAAACAAATATAGTTACCAAGCCATTTGCTTCTCATATAGCATAGGTTGATTTTGAACACTCTGAATCGCTTTGTATCAGACTTTAATTAATATATTCACAGCATGTCCAGATGTTAAGTAGAGGGGGTATGATGAAATACCCGGTGAATGATGACTTAATAAGTCCCATAATGCATGGTGCTAGAGTGCTCCTCATTTATTCACCGATCATACATATATAGAATCTTATGAGTTCAGACTCCTTGAGTGTAATCACCAATCAAAAGAGCTTCATGATATTTTAAAAATGTTCATAAAAGAATGTATTTTGTCACTGTAATTTACATTTGCTAACAAAAAAATAAGATGGTGTATATATATATATATATATATATATATATATATATATATATATATATATATATATATATATATATATATACATACATACATAGACACACACACAACACATATATACAGTAATAATTATAAACAGTATAATTGCTATTATTTATATTATTATGTTCTTACTGAACATAAGAAAAAAATAGAAAATATAACTTATTTTAAAACAAAAGCTTTATTTATTATGATTTAATAATAATTGATTTATTATTTATTGTGATTTATTTATTTATTATGATTATTATATTTTCTTTTTCTTATTTTTCTAATATTCTATTTGTATAATGCATCTGCATGTATTTTAAAATGCTGTAACACATTTAAATACTAAATAAATAAATAAATAAATAGACATCAAACAATTACAGGGTTTCTGCAGGTTTTATGAAGGTCAATTTAAGACTTTATGACTTTTTTAAGATTAAGGTGTTAAAAATCATAATTTAAAAAAATTATAAATTAAAGGGAACATAATACTGTATACATTCTGCAAAAAGTGATGTTCTTCTTTAGTATATTTGTCTTGTTTTCCAGTGCAAAAGATTCTTAAATCAAGATACATTTACTTGAGAAGCAAAATGGCATGTTTTCTGTGAAATTGATCAAAATAAAGTTAAGAGTTAATGATTAAAAAGAGCATTTTTTTTAGAAAACAAGACTTCATATTGGACAACAAGACAACAATACTGAGGAAGATCTTAATTTTTAGCAATGCATGCGGCATATAACTTTCTGCTGTGATTTAAGACCTCTTTAAGGCCTTCATTTGTGTGAACTAACACCTGAAGAAACTCTGAATTAGAAATATAGAGTACATAATAGCTAAATTGTTTATTGTCTTGATACAATTAGTGTTAGATTAGTGTTTAAAATCATTAAACTGCCCTCCAAGCCTGGCCAAGCCAGTTCAGGTGCCCTTCAACCAAACGCTATCAGCAAACACAACTAATGCCCTTGATCCTCTACAGACTATGATCTACCAAACAATTAGCTCTCAACCTCATGAGAGATCCTTAGATTTAACCGAGCAAAAATGCAGATAATGTGCAAGAGATCATCTGCTTCCATTTCATAGTCTGAGTCACAAGCTTACACATGTATACACACTCGGGAGGTTTGGCACGCTAATGCATGCTCACACTGTTGCACGTGGCCAAACATCTTATCACATTTGTATTGGAGCAGCGTAAGAGCCAGCACACAGTTTCTCCTCCAATCACACCCCAATCCTCTCTTCTCGCCTTCTCCCTCGCCAGTGGATCATATACAGCTCAATCAGCATGTGCGAGCGCATCCGCGGCATAAGGAAACAGGGGGCCAGCTGTCTTCTCTGCCTTATGCTTCCCCTGACAGTTGCTCTGGCAGGCAGGGCCCTGCTCCTGACGAGAGGTTCTCTGCAGCATATGAGTCCTCAAAGCTGTAGCCAGTCATTCAGACCCCGAGTGCAGAAGGTAATGAATAGCACGATGCTGCGATATTCATTCGTTACTGCGCCACCCACTGACTATGCCAAGTTTGACTGCGGAGGATGCTTGGGGGAGAAAGAGATGGATGGCATAAATGATCAATGTCATCATCAGCTGTCACAGGAAGTCACTTTTTCCAAAGCAGACAAGAACTGGAGACACACGTCTTTAAAGTGTATCGATGTCGAAATACTACAGCATTAATTATTTATGACTAAACGCTTTTTTATTAGCTTTTCTGGACCTATTACAGCTTGTACAAGAAAATCTGGGGTGATTTGTTTGAGCACTGAATCAGTTCAGCTGTACAGCACTTTTATAGTCTCTAACAGGGCTGTCACAATACCAAAAATTCAATAGTCAATACCATGATTCTCAAAATCAGTTCAGCAAAAACTAATGCTACTGAATACACGCTTAATAATGATTTGTATCTACTATAACAATTTATATGAACTAAGTATACTATTATAGTATAAAACATGATTAAAATAAATAAATAAACAAATAAATAATAATTATTATTATGTTTAATTCATAATCAAAAATATTATTAAAACTTAAAATAACTGTTTTCTATTTTAATATTATTTTAAATGTAATTTATGCAGCCATTACACCAGTGTTGTTCAGTGTCACATGATCCTTCAGAAATCATTCTACTGTTGATTCGCTGCTCAAGAAACATTTCTTATTATCATCAATGTTGCATAATATCTTTGTGGAAACCATGATACATTTTTTATAATTCTTTGATGAATAGAAAGTTCAAATGAACAGTATTTATCTGAAATAGAAATCTTTTTCAACATTATAAATGTCTTTACTGTCACTTTTGATACATCCTTGCAGAATTTTTTTATTTTTTATTAAATAAAATATCTTACTTATCCTGAACTTGAAAGGTAATGTACATCAATAAATAAATAGTATTAACTAATTAAATTGAAAGAACAGAATTGCAGCCTTCAAGCATTTGCCAAATAAGAAAATAACACTTTTATAGTACTTATTTAACTTATTTGTAAACGGTACACACAGTTTTTTTTTTTTTGCATGAAACAAGAACTCAAGTAAACTTGAGCACATACACGGTTTTTCAGTGTTCAAACGTTAGTCAGACAAAGTGAAGGAACCAAATGTAGTCATTACTTGTTACTACTAATAATGCAGAAAGACAGGTATTGTTACATTTTTTTATATTTTAGTACCAACTTAGTACCTTGGTATTTTTTAACACCTCTAGCCTCCAAACTACTTATAAAAGATTCAGCCAAACTCTTACAGTTATTATTATTTTGCTTTGTAAAGTTAACAGAGAAAGTCTTGCTTCCTTTCACAGAGCTTTTCCTTCCACAGTGCCACAGAGACAAGGACATGATAAAAGTTAATATACAAAGGCTTCTTTCTGTTTAAATCCAGACACGTTATACTTGCACAGAATAACAGTTCCTTTTCAGACAGTCTCGTACTCCTGTACTCTATGTTTCCTCCTTCTACGAGTCAAACATAAATCACGCTCCAACACCAAAATGAATTTTCGTCTAATTTATGAGGACAGCTGAAAGGAATCTTTGGCAAACCAACTAGCAGCCACACAGTCAAGAAAACACTTGCCAAATCCAACAAAGACAAGAAGTTCTTAAACTTCAGAGAATTGAAGTATCTGCATAAATATGAAATATGGTATCTGCAGAAAACAGATACTGTTAAGAGTTCCATATCATATTATAATGTTGTTGTTGCTGTTGTTGTTTTTTAACCAGCCTCTGTTAATGGGCAATACTAATAGTATGCTTACACAATACATACTATGTTTAATATACTGTAAATGTTATGTCTATTGGTTACTTCAACCATTTTACTACAAAGAAACGCTTTAAAACTTCTAAAAATGACTCAATTAAATTTCTTCAACAAGACAACCCCGCATTTTTCCAGTAAATGACCTAATGACATACTTCTAACTCTTAGACAAAGAAACGATCAACATCTGCGAATACAATAATAACTAACATCACCATTAACACATAACATAATTATCTAAATAAATGGCTTGTCTGTCAGAAAAAAATTATGAATTATACTATTTGTAACTAGCTGGAAGAGTCTTTGTCTAATCTGATCTCTTTGTTGCTTTGCCACTTCCTGTAGCTGCCAAATTTAGAAAGCAGACCCCGTTGAATGTGAAACAGCCCACTCATCTGCTACATTTCAACACAGATTATAACAGTTAGTTCTGGTCACCCAATTTGATTTGATGAATTGATTTTTTTTATTGATTGATTTCATCCTAAAATATCTCAATGCAGGCTTTACTAACATATAATCTTCTTACAATTGTTAGCTCTACCCGCTCTGTAGAGCTTGATGCGAATCACTTTGATATCAGTGTCTTTTCTTTGTCCAATTTGTGTAATACATGTGTGCTGTGCCATTGTTTAAAATCAGTCGTATTTAATTTAGAATTTAAAGATTGTCTCACTTACAATTCATGAGGTAGAATTTAAATGGAATCAGCAACAAAACATAAATAATAACACACTTATACACTTATGACTATGTACAGCATATTTAAGAAGTATGAGGGAAATTACATACTGTAGACATATGGGGTTGGGGTATATTTAAAGATAGCTGATGGATAAATGTCTTTTTGGATGCTGTTCAATCATAGCTCACGTAACAAAAGTGCGAATGCTTTGGATCCATGCCGCCCTTCAAAAAGGCCATGTGAAAAAGCACCTATTGTGCAATAAACGCTAACAAAGCACTTCTTCTAACAAGCAACACTGTTGGCACCATTAATAAGCAGTTAAATCACACGCAGCTGGATTAATTGATAGAGGCCATCAAAGTGATGGCAGAGTTAATGAACATTTCACGGTGGAGGTAGAGACGTGAGATTCGGCAGAGAAACTCTGGGAGAAATACAGGGGAGGAGCAGCCCAGCATGGATGAAATGCTTGCTGCTTCAGGGTCTTTGTGTAACTCAGGAAGAGAGCGATCTTAATTTTTTACGGCTTTCTGACCCGCATCCCTCGCTCGGTATAGGGAAGGATGCTACTTGACGCTACAGGGAGGCAGGTGAGGGTGGAAGTGGGTTTGCACACAAACAGCTCCGTCTCCGGAGGGCGACTGGGCTTGCCTACACATGCTGTCAGAGAACTGAGAGATGCTGATGGGATTATATGATCTGCAGATTGGACAACCGAGTGCCGAGAGACTGCCGGAAGACCTCTCCTCCGGAAAAATGAGGTGTAAATGAAATATGAACGAGCTTGAAGTAGTACTGACCTCCGGAGTGAGGGGGCGGCCCGCAGAGAAGCACCACTCCTTGTCCTTCCCGGACAGACACAGAACTCCGCTTGTGGATTTTGAAGTTTTCCAAATCTGAAAAAGGAGAGAAAACAGAGAAAAACATTACACTTATGCTAATGTAGACTGTAGATTCATGAAAATATATGCAGCACATTCAGTGCGATTGTATTTTTGTTCCTAAAAAACTATTTTACGCTACAATCAGTGAGCCACACAGAGTTAAAGCCTTGGAGGAGTGTGTATACAGATGTGGTAAATAGCCTTCAGCTGGACTGGAGGCTAAATCACCACCCATTGCGTCTGTTTATTGAGAGAGTTTGAGCCTCTTGCTGACTCAGACTAGAATAAATGGGGTAAAAAAGTTTGAGGATGAAAGTTAAATTCAAAAAGAAGGGGCCAAAGAGACTGGGAGAATGTCTAGCACATATTACTGACATCCTGCTGTGTTTTGAATATTACAGTGCAACTGGATTTTTCTTTCTCATGCAATACTCCACCACAATGCTTTTCTATGTGTTGCTAAGGTGTTGAAAGTGGATTTTAGTGCATTGCTATTCGGTTGCTAGGGTGTTCTAGGTGGTTTCAAAGGCACTTTAAAGCAAGTCATTTCACTCGGTGGCCATTTTGGTAACGTCCCCCAGACAGCTACTTCAATATCAACTCAAAAAATGTACCTATACATACAATTCACTGCAGTTTCCAGCTGAAATGAACTCCGTAAAACACCAGCCATTTTTATTCTCTTTCACAATTCTGAAATGATGATTCCAGTGGCAGATTATCAATTAATAAAGATTTAGTTTCAATCATTTTATCTCCTCAAGACACTTGTATCTTAGTGAATGATTCATAAACTAATACATGTTTGCATCACATAACCAGCTTCACATGTATGGCTTTTCTGATGTAGTAAACTTGCTCGGTAGCTCACCTGGTAAACCACTTCACTTGTGATACGAAGAAACACTAGTCATGTTAACATTTTTTAAAGACTTGTAGAAGCAAGGTAAAATGGCATGGATGCTTCAGCAAATGTGTTTTTATCCCAAGTTCACTTGGGGTTTGGTTTAGTGTAGGTGATAAGTTATTTTCAAATATACAGTAGAGCATTAAACTTTTAGTGCCACTCACTGAACATTTCATTTCCAAATTGCCACAATTCGTACAACAACCAATGTAATAAAACATTACAGATCCACGTTCCTCAGTTTTGGATAAAACTGAATTTGCTAACTTCACTGGACATGTTGTGAAAGGTGCAAGACTATAGCAATGTCATATTGCTTTGCAATAATGTCACCACTGACACATTTTTTCCAACCTTCCAATCTACTCAACCTGGGTTATTCAATAGAAGCAATAAGCAGGCAAGTACATTTCTGCTTGACGCTACAGGGAGGCAGGTGAGGGTGGAAGCGGGAATTAGGGGTCATGTGATGTTGCTAAAAAGAACATTATTTTGTGTATTTGGTGTAATGAAATGTTTATGCAGTTTAAGGTTAAAAAAACACATTATTTTCCACACACTGTACATTATTGTTTCTCCTCTATGCCCCGCCTTTCTGAAACGCGTCGATTTTTACAAAGCTCATCGGTCTGAAAAGCGAGGTGTGCTCTGATTGGCCAGCTATCCAGTGCGTTGTGATTGGCCCGAATAGGCCAAACAAAGTAGTTTCGCTTTTACAACGAAACACACAGCATCACACACGGCGGCCTTGAGTGAGCGGAGGCCGGTAGCTAGAGTGAGCGGAGGCTGGCGGCTATAATGAGCGGCGGCCGGCGGTTTTGACGAAGGAGCAGCCGGCGGGCTTGCGGCAACCACATGTGACGACCCCGGGCAGGAATCAAATGACAAATTAAGAGCTGAATTAACATTGCTTTACATTCTGAAATGTAAGATAAATATTTTATGAAATTAATATAAAACATACATTTTTAAATGCACCAGTGTGCAGGCATTTTTAGTGTTTTATACTGTACATAAGATAAGATACAGTAAGAACATGAACAAAGAAACAAAGTAAAACAAACTGACAAATACAATAAAACAAATATACAAATGAAATGAAATAAACAGTGCTTTCATTTTTCCACGAAGGTCTACTAACATTACTGTTCAGGCAAGTAATTATAGTATTTACAAGTAATTAGGTATTACAAGTAAATTAAGTAATTACAGTTTTCACTGTATGTATTGATATATTAATGCTTATTAAAGCTATGTAATTCAGATTAAGAGCTGTGAGTGATTTTGTCTGCATTTTGTTGTTTGATTAACTAATGGCCCAAGCGCCAGTCTGTCACTTTAAGACAATATATTGACACACATCGGATTTTCTCCCAACTGTTCTCGTCCACTTAAGACATAAAATGTGTTTAAGTAAATACTCTCCAAGCCGGCCATTTGGACATATTTTGTGTGTATTTGATCGTTTGGACGTGCCCGAAGCTCAAAGTATAATTAGCTTGTCCGTTTTGGAGCGCGCCACGTACACACATTTCAGCCTGGGGAATAGCGTCTCTTGTGCGGATTTCCACGTTTTATTATCAAACATGTCCCACAATTTAGCAACAGTGTAAGACGGCCTTTTTTCAACAATCACAGATTGTGCTGATTCTGACTTTAAGTTTGGGTTTTAGGGAGGAACGAATGCACACCACTGTGAAGGGGAAAAAAGTTGCGCTAGAAGAAATGCGGCTATAATCCTTAAAAGCTAAAATCGAAATAAAAAAATGTCATTAGCTTAATATAACAGCCACAGGCCAAAAGTGTAAGCAGACATTTGAATGTTTAGTTCTCTCCTCTATCATAATTAAGCAGGGCTTTCATGTTGCGCATGCTGAAGCTCCTCCGCATGAGCGCGATCTCGCTTCTGAATAGCGAATAGCAAAAATGCATCATAGACAAATGTTTGAATATCATTGCATATAAAAACAGCTGGTGACTCTGGTGAGATAGAATTTGCAAGATAATGTATATATAGCACAAATAAATTTATGTATTTTCTTAATTTCTCTAGTACCGATAGCAGAACCAGAAATCGATACTCCGGTCTTTCATAATTTAGCCCTGGGACCGATTAAATACCGGGTTTCGGTACCCATCCCTAGTCGTAAATCAGATTGCTCTTCTTAAAGGCATAGTTCACTCAAAAATGGAAATTCTGCAATCATTTATTCATGTCATTCTGTATGACTTTCTCTCTTCTGTGGAACACACCGATTTGGACCCCACCAATTTTCAGTGCATGGACAAAAACAAGTATCAATAATGTCTGTAGCACAAACAGTTTGGTCCAAGCTTAGCATTCAGGCCTAG
This sequence comes from Sinocyclocheilus grahami, assembly GCF_001515645.1. NCBI lineage: Eukaryota > Metazoa > Chordata > Actinopteri > Cypriniformes > Cyprinidae > Sinocyclocheilus > Sinocyclocheilus grahami. Next base: position 463,871 of record NW_015505730.1, read on the forward strand.
TTTTTTTTTTTTTAGGATTTCCTTACTAAAGATTTCATTGTGTTTAAAAGCTCATTGACAGACCATCAAATCTACAATCACCAGCAGTGTAATTTTACAACATTTAACAGATTTGGAGTAAAGATGAAGACAAAATCAATGGGTCCCTCCAAACAAAAGAGTGCTCTTGCCCAAGTGTGGTGGTGTTTTGCTAAGCGTGAGCCACACATGAGTGCTTTTAATGGCTCTTGCAGTTATCAGGCCCCCTCTGAGTTGTATTCATCACAAATCGTGCTGGCAACCATTACAAAGCCGTTCCAAAAAACGCATCAGAAACTGAATTTCCTTTCCTTTGAAACTAATTTAGATTTGACAATTGACAGAAAACAATAACAAGCCACAACAGCTTCCTGCTTGTCCCTTGCGCAATTGTTGCCTAAAATCATTGGGAAAGGTAATTCGTACAGGCAGATCGAATGCATGGATGGGTGCCTTGTAAAGTCTCAGGTGGGAACTGTTGAAATGTGCTTCATTACAGGATCCTTTATTGTTTTTCAGAAACAAGAATGAACAATTAGATGATGAGTCTATGCAATAGGCTAGACACTGGGGCTAGCTGTCACACAGGGAAGTTAATGCTTGTTTTCTTTAGTACTGCTTTTGTATGTTGCTTTCAAACCATTTTGTAAATTCTGTCCAACAAAACTAAAGTTTCAAGATTAATAAGTAAATAAATACAAAAAAACACAATTAAATATTAAGACAACAAAAGTCAACAACATAATTAAGGCAGACTGTTGGGTTGAGAAAAGTTGTCACATTTATATATAGGCAGGTCATCATATGTGTGAAAATTATATATTTTTTAATACTTAAGGGCCTTTTTTGTATTATTGAAATGTTTAATTTGAGCTGAAAAGCCTACAATAGTTTATTCGGTGTCAGGTTCTCAATATGACAGCTTACCACATGTAATGTGTCAACATGCCCCACAATTATAATAATGAAATAGCATGTGTAGCGTCTGGACCACTCCAACACACAATATATATTTTGTTAGCTAGATTTCACAAATACTTTGCAACACCCCAGGACGCCGAACAAGACCCTTTGGTGAACTGTATCTTTTTAAGGAATGCGTCTATCCAGAAATTAGCTTTCAGTGTAATAAACCTACAGTACCATGAGACATATTCACTGGATTAAAAAGTGTGAAAACATTTGCACTGAAAAAAAGAGGAAATTGAGAGACTTCATTAATTAATTAGCTTAATTCCCATACCTAAAACCCACCACTAAATTCCGCTCTCAACATGACTGGAATAATCTTGAAATTATTTGACGTTAAATCACTGAAGAGAGTTTTTAATGGCATCCCTGTTGCACTTCAAGGATCAAAAATATAGATGCTGATGTAAAAAATTTCTGCGAGACCAGCACGCTTTTGAATTGGAAAGCGTGAAGTCAGCTTTGTGAGCCCCCGCTGTCATCTTCCTCAAAGGGATTCTGCAGTCGCTCAGCTGAAAAGTACATCAAAGTTCAGAGACCCCTTTACTTGAGTGACTCACGTTGAAGAACACCTCACAACTGGCCTCATCTAACAAAATCATTACCATGAGCTCTTATATAAGTCGGATATTCTAAACAAAGCTGTGTTCAACAGCACTAAGTCTCACACCACATGCTAATGCTGACATTTAATGGCACACATTGCACAAATCAGAAGAATTAACCCACATTAACCTCGTCTCCAATGATCCTGGGTATGTGGTGTCACCTGGAGCACTGATGCAGAGATGAAGTGGCTAAATCAATGCTAAATCTTCCCCACTTCCCCCTAAAAACACAAACCAGCGATTGGTTCTGCTTCGCGGCTAGATTTAAATGCTAAATTATGGCACTCAATGGTTTATGAAGATGACTAAAAGGTCAGCTAGAATGTGTCATTTTGGCTAGAGGACAAGTCTATTAGGGGGCTTTGGCTAATTATTTCTTAAAACATAAATTTATTTTTAACCCTGGGAGTCAGTGGCAAATTTAAATACTGGTCTTCTATTAGGAAAAGCAATTCCAGTGCATTTTTCACAGATTAATATGTGACTTTGCGGTAAAGGCTCATACACCTCTGCAATGAGCAGTCTGTAATGAAGGAGTAATTTATGTAATTGCTTTTTCGCTGGGACAGGGAATCAGCATCAGTGAGCTGTTGAAACCAAGCTGCTTATCTTATTTTTCAACGGATGCCGGTAAACGGGTACACTAAATTATGTTGAAATTCACACTGATTTTAGTAACTGGTCCAACTTATTGTGTTTTTAAAATTGCATCTTTGTGCGAAAAAAAATTAAATGTGGTTAAATTAAAAAAATATATAAATAAACATAAAAATTTGTATCAGGACAGCTGGGCCTTTTTCCCTAAAGCCCACCAAATGCTCAGCTTCCAAAGGCCACCGAAATGAATTCAAGTCACAGATGTGTCATGAATTGTATGAAGCTTATTGACAGACTGTTAATACTTGTAATACTTGCAGACTAATTACCCGTATGAATGTCAGGGCATAGTTGGGAACGAGGCATGCAAATTATTCATCATTTGTTCATATTAATGTGACACAATGTTATAGTCTTTGTTTTGGAAGGAAATTTCGTGAAAGACAGGCTTTACAGTGTATTCAATCAAATGGAGTCCTTCTGTCATTACTACACTGGCAGATGGACAGACAAAAGGGGAAAAAAATAGTTTTTTAAAAAAAGCTTTTATAAGCTACTACCTTCATAAACTGTTAAAATAAACTAATAGAATAAAAGAATGGATTATTCTTATTGAATAAGAATTTTGAATAAATAAGATTTATTTTACTGAATATGCACAACCAATGCACACCAATATAATGATTTTGAATTCCAAAAAGCAATTCCAGTTTGCTTTTTGGAATTGAACATTAAAGATTATTTATATTTGTATCTATATTTTTAACTTTAGTAATATTTACAGTAAGTTAAGTCTACACATTACCCAAACTTCAAGGGAAATCCTGGCAGTAGTACCTGGACTGTGGCCAGTAAGCAAACCAAACAGTGAGCGCTTGAGCACTCATGATTATAACCCTATTGGATTCTATCTAGACATGATGGGAAGGCAACAAAGGGCTGGACTGCCACTTTCATGTCAATGAAACACAGCATGTTAGATAAAAGACTAACAGAAGCCATACAATTGAGAGCCTACAAGAACAAAGTGGACAAACACATTCAACATCTAAGGTACTGAATTAATTTGAGGCAGGAAAAAAAAGAAAAGAATGTCTTTTGGGGTATATTTTGGATAGAGATAAAAGCCGGAGTGATTTGGAGGGGGGACATATGGTCATCCACAGCGAGAGTGGGGCGCACCAGGTTTGATCGCAGCCGGTTTACCTTTATCAGGCTACTGACAATCCCAATCCTGATGTCACTATAGTTTTTTTGTCTGCTTTTTTTTTGGGAAGGTTTCAAGTGGTGCTCCCCGCTCCATAAACACACGCCGAAAAGAGCAAAGAGACTATTGTTGTTTAAAGTACTCAGCGGGCTGTTTCCTTCAGGATAGCACACAGCTGAGGTTTTTCAAAAAGAAAGTGAAATAGACAGAAAGGAAGAGGGGTACTTAAACAAATGCTTCTTTTAATACACACAGCTGAAACCATTCACTTTTTTATTTCCCCTGAAGAAACGTGGCATGAAAGCATCCCACACCAGCCGCTCACATGAAGGCATGACTTTACAAAGAATACACGCACACGCATCCCCATAAACAGTTGGAGCTGGGGGGATCCAGATGGTATTCATTTAAACAGTTCAGGCTAAGGAAATGCAGTGTTATAAAATAAAAATGTGGTAAATACGCATTTAACACTTACAAGGATACTCTAAATCAGTGCTTGTCACCTGGTTTGACTTCAGGACACAAATGTTACACTAAACATCAAGTAGCACCCAAATTGTTTTGAACTGTTTAAAGTACACAACTGATCATGTACTTAAAATCAGATGTAGACATTTACATTTAGTCATTTTATGAATATTACAGTTAACCAATAACATGCAAAATGATAAACTTGACAAGTTAATCATTTTGTAAATCCATATGCAGCAGCAGATATGCAAATATTAGGAGAACGTACAGACCTGCCACAACTAACCAGTTCAGAAGCACTGCTCTAAATGATAACAAAAGATAAGATACAATTTTTTGTTGTTGTTGTTGTTGTTGTAAGTCCTGTAGAGAATGTCATTAGAAGGTTTTCTTAGATTTGTAGCTTCTGGGGATAATCGATTTTAGCAAATTGTACCCAAAGCATAGTTAGGTTATTTAAAATATATATCTTTTTTTAAATAAAATATAATTTAAAATATTAAAATAATAAACAATAAATAAATTGTGCTCAAAGAACAGCTTAGAAAATTAAATACAAGCTAAATATAGTGTCAAACTGTTGCTATATTCCATTGGGGAATGTCTCAATTTTATTCATAAAAACTTTTAAGGGAATTTATTTAATCTCAAATCACTTACCCCATGTGTTTTTACCTGAATGACAGGCATGCATTTTGGACTGAGAAATAAGACATGGTGCTGCCGTGATGCAATGTCCCATGAGCACTTTCCAATTCTGCAATTCATAACAGTTTGAAATGAAGAAAAACGACACCACTGAAGAACTTCCAGCAATGCAAAAACGATCTGATGGGATGTACAGTAATCTAAATGAACCTGACTATCAAGAGCCGCCACCCGTGGGCGATTTGTAAATGCCAGCATAACTTATCATGGTCCTAGTGAGCCGTCGTGTCTTTATAAAGACTGGTGATACACGCGACCCTCCCTCCACATGAGGAGATATAATCCTCAAATCAGACTGGCAGAGGAACTCCAGCTGTTTTTCACTGTCAACTGGGACAGAATAAAAAGAAATCCCTCAAATGCTTGATTAACAGCTCTTCCTCTCTCCCTCTTTATTAGCTGTCACATTTGTACTCCTGTGAATATTTCTCAGGGTAGGTTTAATTTTGAAAAGCAATTTCTGTACAGACACATACCTTGAAATCTGAGCTACAAAAAAGCTATCGAACCATTACTGGTCAGGAAAAAAGATATAGTTCATTTAACATGTGTAAACCAGCAGTGGGGCATGTTGACACAATTCAATTTATTCTTGGAAAAACACCAGTTTTACTACAGTATCTACACCATACCTGAACTAAAAGTAATCATATACAATAGAGCAGTACAAAGGTGTAGAAACAATTTGCACTCAGAAATTGCAAGTAAATCTCACATTACAAACACTGAATTAAACATGAAAGCTTGAAGTACAAAGAAATAGTATTTTCTTCTAAAACATACTCTAATATTCTGTTTAATTTACAACCGTTCAAGTACACTGTACAAAAAATTATATGTCCATGTATTATCGACTATTTAATGAATTCATAATAATTATGAAATGGAAAACGATTAATAAAAACAGCAAAAATGTAAAAGGCAGCACAAAAAAATATCAAACCACTGTTTCAGCCAATGAAATGTCAATTTGCCTCAATATAAATATATTGAACAGTTTAGTCCTCATTATATATAGTAGTTCATCATTGCTTTAATGTATGACACTATGGTTTAGTGAAGTTCCCATTTTCTTAGAAAGAAAATGATATTGGATTTCTAGTACATTCACAAAAACAAGCCTAATTAAGTCAATTTTGGTCAAAACTAGACGTTCTAAACTACTGCTATAGAAACAAGCATTTGTGTAATCAGACTCCAAACCTCACTATTACTGAGATTCTGAGCCCTTGTGACAACTGGTATCTTGACTATATATAGTAGGTAATGTCTTCAGTATTCACTGACCCATCAAATAACTTCAGCTGAACTGCAAAATATTCTTTCAACCTGTCACCACAATGCTCAACATGTTGTTAACTCTGCAGATACGCAGTTTAATTTCTTACAAAGTCAAAAAGAACTTTAATTGTTATTGCCCATTAAGAGCGAGGTCTTTTTCAGGGCCCAAATATGAAAATGAGAAGATGGTACATATGTGAAATACGATTAAGACGCAGCACACAGCCTTCTCTATCAGTGGCATTTTAATTAAAAACATTCTGCAATTCCCCAGAATGCAATTACTGCTTTAGGGATTGGTGCATCGACACTGACAATTTTTCTCATTTCCTATGCATCTACTGACAACCCTTTCAATATCTGCCTAATTCATCCAGTCCTATTCAGAGAGAATGAAAATTTTTTTTTTTTATCACATCCAATGAAAGTCTCTTTTATAACCTGTACTTTTGATCATTTGAAAGCACACAAAGGCAACGTACAAGGTTACACCAAAGTAACCATAAATGTATTTTCACACATTAAGTGATTTTCAACAGTCATTTATTTGAAAAGAAAAGGCAGAGGTGTTTAGAGACAAATACATTCTAAAAGATGCAAACCACTTCACGAGCCACCTATTATTTCTAAAGCTAGCCCTGACAGAAAGCTGCTAAAAAAAAGCATGAATAAAAACCACACTTGTGCAAATTGTATACAATTATACAAAAGACAAATAAATGCCATGAAATGGCTTCATTAATGTTGTTTTATTTCCTTTGTTAATGCATTTCTTAATTAAACAGAATAAAAAAAAAACTGCCAAAGGGACTGATTTTATAAGTAAACCATTTTTTTTTACCATGTAGAAATGTTTTTAATAATAACATCAATGTTAACAAAACCACTCTAAGTCTAAATTTCAGGTTAAGGAATGATCTATACTTACAGTATTTAGAAATCAGACGTGTGGTTTCAAATGTATTTTAACCCTCTGGGGTCCGAGGGTGTTTTGGGGCCTGGAAAAGTTTTGACATGCCCTGACATTTGTGCTTTTTTTCAGTTGCTTACAAACATTTGAATGTCTAAAGTTTAATAACACTGTAATCAGCACAAACTGGGCTACAATAATATGTGAGCAGCATGTATTTACGTGATTATGTTTTTGAGAAAACAACATTTATGCGTGCTTAGTGGAAAAACTAAAGGCCATAAAACACATACAGAACATTTGATCACAAGACTTTTGAGAACTGGATCTTGAAGTCTAGAGTTTTTGCTTCATTTTAACACTATCACGAGTATAAAACTATTTTATAGAACATAAAAAAAACTTCCTGGCGTTGTGAGACATATATGCAGTGAATGAATCTTCATAATGTTTCACTTGATTGTACATTTAGTCAGGAATCATGGTTTGTAAAAAGTAACTATTAAAATATGTACAAGCTATGTCACAGTAACACAATAACAACTAATGCAAGTAGGCAAATAAAAAAAGACTTACTATATCCTCCACTGAATATCACGCCGGCGTGTTCTTCTGAGGAAAATCCAAAGCTTATTTCTCTCAGCACGTCTTCTTCCAGAAGCGAAGTAGCCGAGATGAACTTTAGGAAACGTCTAGCTGCTTTGTTTGCTGTGATGTGGGCGTTTACATGCGCGTGTTTCACGTGTACTATTGTAATAACAAAAGCGCGATCGGCGCGTGGGCGTGGTCACATTAGCGATAATGATGGCGACGGCCAAGACTTGACATCGCGTTGGTTTAATACTGATTACTTTGTCACATAATATTTGTTTTCGTCATGACTTACTTCGTTTAAAATTAGACATGTTAAGCTTTCTATAGATATATGAGAGATGTGTGTGTGTCAAATATTCGCTGAGTTTCAGATCATTTTAGTGACGTGTTTCAAACAGATATGCGCGGAGAATGAGACAGCTAAAAGCACACCCTGTATATTTTCTTTATTTTGCAAAAGCAAAATGTTTTGTTGATATTGTGAGTGTACACAAATAAAAGTAGACCCTTTACATATTTAAATGCTGTATTACTCTTATATGTACGATCAAGTATGAAGGAGCATTTTAGTTCTTTTCGCTGTCAACATTCAAATCTGCAAAAAGTTCCGCCGCCGGAACTGTCGACCCCAGGAGGTTAAACAGTGTTTCATTGGCAAGTTTGTGGTTATGAACTATATTACTGATAATCCTCAAACAGATTTTTCAGAGAAATGTTAAGAGCAAATGCCGTAACCGAGTTAGTCTATCAATACACACATACAGTAAATATTTTTAATAATATTTACATGTATATACATTTATATTCTTATATTTTATATTTAAATAACTTTAACATATAAACATAACATATTTTTTCATAAATATATACATGCATGTGTTTGTATTTATATATACATAATAAATATACACAGTATACACATATTATATAAACAAAAACTTTTATTTTGGATGCGATTAATCGCGATTAATCGTTTGACAGCACTAATTTTAATATTTTGCAGCAAAATGTAAATACATAACTAGTAGTCAATCGTTTTATTAATTATATATTATTTTGTATTCAATTATGTAAATCCCAACTCCATGAAAAATGTCAAGAACAATGTTTAGCTTTTTAAGGAGCATTTTTAGAGAAAAATTTAGATATACCTGTGAGTACAAGAGGAGTCTATAATATTTGAGTGTCGCAAAGCTTATACATATAAACCAGCAGCCACAAACCTCCAATTTTCAGCATTTTCCTTCATCTACTTTACAGCATTAAAACATTTGACGAATTCAAGTTGGAAATGTGACTTCTCGACTTCACCTTTATGCATTCTCATGCACAATGTGGTCGCCTACAAATTCTCCAGCATTAGATACCAAATTAGAAAATATCCCATCTAATAACATCAGCTGCCCTTTAAATTATTCTCTTGAACCTGCACCACTCCATCATGCGGTGGAGTTAATTAAGCTATGGAGAGAGTAATAAAGAAGATGGATGTGGAGCAGTCAGAGACACGTGCCCCCACCACACGACAACAACTGAAGCCTAGTAAGGTCAGAGACCAGCGATTGATGGATCTGTCAGCCAATCATCTTACGATGACAGCGGACTTCCTCCCCACAGAATTGGATTGTTCCTGCCATATAGTGCCATCGCCTTCAGGCAGTGGTCTTGCTGGGAATGTGGTGAATCAGAATTCATTTGGAAAAGTCTGTTTGTCATTTGCTATCAGTGCATGCAAAAATGGGTCAGCCAATCAGAGTCGTCCAATCAGAGAGAAATTCTGTAGTTCTACTAAAACACTGGGTCTGGGCAATAAAGCAATAGCAATACTTATTTCCATACAATTTTCCTCAAAGAAATTATAACAAAAGTTTAATATAATATTTATGCATTATGCAAACTTGTGATGCACTACAATTTTGGTAACTGGCAATTTCTGGCTGAAGCAGGAATAGTTATACGTTCGAAATAGTTTTGTAGGGCTGAAATCGTTGAAATCATCATCTTGTGCACAAAAAAAGATTCCAGCTTTCAAATTCTGTTCATTTGACCACAAAATAAAAACAATAAATGTGGATTTGACATTATTATTATATATATTTAATGTGGTGACAGATCGGTGTAGGTGCCTCAGTTCAAGTGGCACGTCAATCGATCACTTCTTCCTCTTTACTACCAGTTAAACTGCAGCACAAAATAAACAAGAATGAACATCAGAAGGTCTGTTGAAACAGTATAACTGACTGAAATGTATAATGTCTCATGTAATCACTCAATCAGTTTTTCAAATGTGGAAAGATGTCAATAAAACAAAATAGCCACTCAATGTCCATTAATCTGATAGTAAACTACAAAAAACACTAGAAATGAACATATTTTTTTATAAATATATGCACTATATTACATATTCATTATATTTTTACTTAACCTGTTATCTTCGTTTTTATTCACCTGTTTGGTAAGTGTTTGTTTTCTGATAATAAAGATTAACTATCTGGTTTCTGCAACGTTCACTCTGTAGCAAAAATGTGGCTTTAAACTTGAAAGAAATAAAGATTTGACATATTGTGATAATTAACGATTTTGACTGATATGAAAAATGTTATCATGCAAATTTTTTTAGGGCCACCCCTGTTTCTAAATGTAGAAAGTTGCCTAAATTATGTATATTAATTTGCCAATTTATAACCAAATCAAACTGAATGATAATGAAAGACGTGATATATTTAAAAAAAGGAAAATAATTTCCGATTCATTAGCAAATAGCCTCGTTATTGAGTGTGCAGTATATTGCCGTGTAAAGATGTTTTAGTTTTTTTTACACAGTATATGAAAAAGTAATCATTATAAAAACATTTCAAACAGTGCCATTCCAATTCAAAGAAAAAGGAGTGCAAAAAGTGACAAAATCTATAGAAATTCAACCATAAAATCTGAATTTTACATTGTAAGGCATAGTCATATGCTGCATTACTGTCACATGTCACACTTATTATGTTACATGTTTAATGCATGGTAATTCAATTATCTCCTTGGAAATAAAACCTTTCTCAAGCATTTTTTAATCAAGCATTTGGCAATATTATATTCCAGTCCAGAAAACAAATTGTAAAAAGTATGTATTATTACTATTATTTATTACATTTATTACCGATTTATTTTTATTAAAATAAAACAAAATTATATAAAAATGGTTAGTTTATAGTTTACTTATAATTATGAAAAAAAATCACATACTGTGTCCAGTGCCCTCTGAAGGAATTATGCAATTATTATGGTAGTACGCTATTTGGAACATAGCCTCAGTCTCATTATTTTATATGGTGGATAAAGCTTTTCTTGTGGTGTGTAGAAAGGGTGGAGCTTAAACCAATTAGCTGCCAGTCGTCGCTTTCAAAACAGCCATAACAAGGAGCGCAAGGCCTGAATGTGTTTCACTGAATCAAATTTTTTGATATCTCATTATCAGCCCATATAAATGACGACTACGTGACTGAATCTGGCCTCTGAACAACCTGTGCGTATGTGAGATACAGACAGAGTGAAAGAGAAACAAGAATGAGAGACTGAGAAAGCGACCAGGCTCTCCTCAGGGAAAACATTTCCATTTTGATCATGTTATCAGCGAGGAGAACAAGGGCCAGCGTACCAGTGTGTGCCATCAGGTCTGCAATGTCCTGTTTGTTTGGGCCTGATGTGTGCTGCTGTAGTTTGATCAGAGATCAGAATGTGACTTACAGGCAAAGGTTAGGCTGGCCTCCCTGCTGACAATAGTCCCGAAGGAGTTAGAAGCAAGGCACTGGTACGTCCCAGCGTCCTCGTCTTTATTGAGATGGTTGATGCGAAGGTTGCCTCCAGAGAGGCTGTGATGGGAGCCGGGTTTAGGGTTGAGCAGGCTGCCATTTAGCTTCCACCTACAACACAAAGGAGTTCACAGTTCAGAGATTTCAATATGAACTCATACATTTCTCATCATGACCTTCCATGACCTAAATGTCATAACAAAGCTTATGTTGTAGCTGTATTCGCTTATTCTCAAAAATAAGAGCATATATGAAAAAAATAAGTCATTTACACAGTCATTTTAAGTTTGTCACAGTATGATTTTTAACAAGAAATTAATACTTTTATTCAGAAGGAACCCATTAAATTGATCAAAAGTGACAATAAAGACATTTATAATGTTACAAAAGATTTTCATTTCAAATACTGTTCTTTTAAATTTTTTTATTCATCAAAGAAACTGTTTCCACAAATATATTGAGAAGCACAATTGTTTTCAACATTGATAATTATAATAAAAGCTTCTTAAAGCACCAAATCGATATATTACAATGATTTCTGAAGAATCATGTGACACTGAAGACATTCAGTGAAAATTCAGATTTTTCATAGGAATAAACTATATTTTAAGATATATAATAAAATATAAAACAGTTATTTAAAATTGTGATAATATTTCAAAAAAGTAGTATATATAATTTTTTAGTACAAACATCCTAGACAAAGTCGATACTTAAAAAAATTCTCAATTCAAATGCGTGTACGTCTCTAGAAGTATGAAAAACAAACATTTGAGAAATAAAAATCACTTTAAATATTGAGTTATACATATATTAAAAAAACTTGCCCCTTTTAGACTGGCACTCTATTAATTTACTAACTGCTTGTTTTCTATAAAAAACTAACACTAGCTTTGTTCTAACACTATCTGTTTTCTTTTTATTTATTATATAATTTAAAAAATATATTTTGATTTTGATTGCTTCCATTGTCCTCATTTGTAGGTCGCTTTGACTAAATGTAAATGTAAATGTAAATGTAAATATAAAGTAGCTATAAAAACTATTCGGACACTTAAGCCACTCTTAAAAAAGGGTCATTTATTTTAAAGACACAACACTTTTTTTTTTAACAAAAAATAATTTACAAAAAACTAATTAGTCAAGAGTTTTTGGGACAACTATATAATATTGAATGAACATACTGAATGTATTTCTGAGTAGTTATTTGTATTCATTAGCAAATTAATTTATACACTTTTTAAAATACAGAATAAAATGTAAAACAAAAAATAAGAAATTGGTTTATAAAATAATACAGAAAATCTTCAGGGTTACAAACATTGCAGTCAATCTCATCTAATAAGTTTAATAAGAAAACACAGGGTGGAATTAGTGTTACCAATTGTTTTGCAACTATCGAGTGTCATCAGACCAGTGGGTACAAATCTGGGCTGTTGAAACAAAACCTCCAAGTGTGATCCCACATAAAGAGAACCAGTGAACTGCGCTGAGTTACTAAGATCCATAATTATTAGACTCCAGAGTAAAGCACTTAGTACACTACACTAACTCCAAAGGGATTGTCCTTGCAATTAGGGCACTGTAAACTGCTTTGCATAAAAAGTGTCTGCTAAATGAAAAGCAACCAGCTGTAGTCCTGATAAATTCAGAAGCCTGTTTTTTTCCCCCATACCAAGATTAATGCCCAGAATGGCATGGCTTGTGACCATCCATCTTGTTGAACACAAAGTCATACAGCATCAAATGTGAGCTTTATCATGGCAGAGCACCAATCAAAACTAATATTTGTAGTGAGCACCCCCATATTCTATAGCATGCAGTGTGATTACTACAGGAATTTACTGAGATTACTGAAGGATAGAATTCATTTAAGTTATCATCGGATTCTCCTACCCTTCAAACAGCCTTATTAAAACAAACAAGCTGCCAAATCAATACAAAAACTCACATATAAAGCTGACTTTGAAATATCGTTGTCTTTTCATCATTAACAGTGGTAATGGGATGATGACTGCACTTCATTCATGAGGTTATATGTGTGTTATGAGAGATTTGAAACTGAAATCGGAATATAGGTTTATGACTTATCCAATCATAAAGGCTGTGATTTAAATAAGTGAAGCTCAGCACTGTTTGTTTTTTTACACACGAGCAGCTCATCATCTCTTGTTTTTTTCCTTAAATACTTTTTTTACTGTTTACTTTTTTATTCTACAGTGAAATATTACAAAATTAATAATAACAAAGATATTTATTTATTTATTTATTTTTGTCATTATATAAACAAATCACAAATTTTGGCCAAATTGCCAAATCGTATTTCAAATCACATTTTTTTTTAAATCAGAAATTGCAATTACATTTTCACCCAAAATCATGCAGCCCAAGATCTATGTTCGATAGGACAATCCTAACTAGCTGAAGTTACACTATTAACTCTTTCCCCACCAGCATTTAAAAAAAAAAAAATTTGCCAGCCTCTGCCAGCGATTTTGATGATTTTCACTCAAATTTGATGGCCTCCAGTATATTTTGCTGTATGAATATTTGAATATGCAATACACCAAAATAAATATCAGAGCCTCTGATAAAAAAAATCAGTTTTATTCTAGCTTAAAGCATTCTCTTTTTATCAACACTTGAATATAGGTAGGTTTCATAAAAATGCATAATTTTGAGCAAAAAGGTGAGAAAATCAAATTTTTATCAAAAACTACATCTGGATAATATTCAGTATGATTTTCAAAGCATAAATCCAGTAAATCGCTTCCATCAAAACCTCCAAAGCTTGCACAGACATATACCACTTCCTGGATCAACATTTTACTCTGTAACATTATGCAGTTTTCATTTATATGCTGTTTATTGCTGATGATCGCATTATTCTTCATATGCATCTGTTTATATAAGATATCACTAGTTTTTCCGTCCTGTTCATGTGTGTTTTTGTTCGGGAGGTTTTGTACTCCTTCAGAAGATGCGAAATAGTGCCCCGAGTGTATAACAGTGAATACACGAAAAGCCGTAAAAACTCGTCTTTGGCGGGGAAGCGTTTTCTTTTAAAAGATGAGATAACTCGTCAATGGCGTGGAAAGAGTTAGTAACCATTGATTATCCTTTAAACAGAAATATTTCACTCTAAGAATTTGAACCATTTCACAAACAAGCTGATTTTACTGATGTCCCTGCATGGTTCAATACACAATATTTTAATAAATTATCTTACAACCTCCCATTGCAGCATCTTTACTCCCCCCCCCCCTCCAATTTTTAAGAACCCATAAAATATGTATGTTAAACAGATTTTCCTACCCATGTTGACATATCAAAAGGCCTTATCCTTTTTTAAGCCAATATCAATCACTACATCAGTTGCCTGATTGCTTACAACCAGTTTTACATCTGTAATGTGATGTGACATATTTTTAAGTGAAACATGATGGTTAAAAAGTAGGGTGTGATATGATTTCATCCATCAGTAATTGACTAGATCATGAAAAGTGGTCTCTAAATGATACTTGGTGGAGAGGGGTTGACATCTAAGGCTTGGTGATGGCAGCTCAAAACCAATTTTAAACAGAAAATTTGAAGACTAATTACTATTTTACCTTTGAAATAACATGCACAGCTGAATCATCTACAATAACATCAGGGACCAAATTTGAACATACATGGTGTCAATTTGGATTTCATGTTGACTTTATATAGCCAACAACCTTCAGTTCAAGACACATGATAAACCATTTTTGCTTTGCTAGCCTGCGATATACGCAAGGTGCCCCTGCTTTGTGTCTGACAGGCTGATTAGCCTTACAGGCTCAATATGGTTAGGGTTAGCGGCACGTTTAGGGTTACGTCCTCGACCGCCTGTTAGGAACAAAGCAGGGCACCTTCCACCAATCTCAGCTGCAGATGTTGCAGTAGACTGCATTTTACTGGACTAAAACTGGTATAATGTACTGTACATCCCTGGTACAAGAAGAGTACCAGGGATGTACAGTACATTATACTAGTTTTTAAAATTTTCCTAGAAGAGTATAACATAATTGGTATAACATTATTTCCTGTCACCATTTAGGAGTACACTCATTTCAAAGCTAACAGACAGAATTAAAAGACAAAAAATTTGGGCCCACATGATAGCTATGTGCCTTTTTAAAGAGACAGTCCATCGCAAAATTCATGTCATTCCACACCTGGATAACTTTCTTTCCTCAGTGGAACACAAAAGAAGATATTTTAAAAAAGGTTGGCAACTAAACAGATTTGATTCCCATTGACTTCCATTGTATGGACAAAAAAAACGAAACTGTTTAGTTAACAACATTCTTCAGATTATTTGAATTGGGGGTGGGTATATGATATTTTATGACAGAATTTTTGAGTGGACTATCCCTTTAACTAGTGAGAAATCTAATGTTAAATCGTCCAGCATGTGGTACATTCACACGTGCTTTCTAAATGGTGTTTGTAGTTCGACATTTAGTTTTCTTTGTCTGTTTCACATTTGTATACAGATGCTTCTTATTTTCCTAAACAAAAACAGAATCTCCCTAATGCCCGCTGAGATGCGGGTCATTTGCACACACAAAGACTCTTCACACCGGGAAGCGACTGCGTGTCTATGCAAAGCTCAGAAATAATATGGGTGTAGCCCTACATCGCTTGTTTCAGGACTTCTGCTCTCGCGTCTAATTTGAATCTAGTACCTCTAAATCAAAGACGCCGGCACATTCCCGTCCCCACGCCGAGTGTTTTCAAAAGACAAAAACTCAATAAATATTTCATATTTGTAGGCCACAGCGAATGATATTGCACGGTCTTCAGAGATGTCGGTAATTGATAGGAGTGGAGCGTTTCCAAATCTCAGGCTCAATAATAAGATCTGCTAGTTTCCAAGTGCCCTTTTCTGCTCTGTTTGATCTAAGAGAGGCTGATGAAAAGAAAAAGGGACGAGCAGTTGTTTCTGACAGTAAAATGAGTTTCTTGTTTGTTTGAGATTCTTGATTTGGCCATTTGTGAAGTGTAAAAAGCACACTTGCAATTAGGAATAATGACAACACCACATCAAGTGCGATCAAACTTGTAAAAGAAACGTTGGTTGATACATCGCTTCTAAGAAATCTAATTATATAAAATAGCATGGCATTGAAACAAGAGAAGGGTACGAATGGACGTCATCAATTATTACTAACCCCCTGTCCCTGGAAGATTTCACCACCTACAGTTCCCATCTTGGGTGACAAAACATCCAGTTCGTGTCACAGACAGCCTGTGTTTTTTCTCTTTATCTCCAAGTTTTTGTGACACATTTGCATTTTCACACTACGCCAATGCTTTGTCCTCGTTTCATCGTGGGGGCCAGAAATACCACCGCATTCTCCCAGAAAATGTAACAACTTCATTTCAAAAGATCAATTATCAGCATACAAATGAGAATGCTGGTACATGACAGCATGTCAAGAAACTTTGTGTAACCGTTAAAAAAACGGCCACTTCCCATCTGCTGCTGTAACTATGGCTACGGGCTCTCCTTTGATTGACAATTCTCCCTCAACTTCACGACGAGGTGATGCAAGGATACTCTATAGCGTTCTCTAGTCTCCTTCATGTTTAAAGCTGAGGTTCTTGAAGTGAGGTAAAGAGGAGAAGTGAATTAGAATGAGAAGCTAAGAGAGAGAAGGTGGGAAGTCTGAAGTGTAAGGAGCAGCTGTCGTCTCAGATCAAGAGAACCAAGCAATGTAATTTACAATAAGTTGTTAAACTTCAATTATACTGCCTCTCCAACCTTCTCCACAAGAAGTAGGTGTTACAAAGCGTCAGACCATGGAAGGTTAACAGGGCTGCTCAATGATATACCATGATTTTTTAGCATTTTATTTTTGATATTTTAAGGAAAATCACATTGGCATGCATCACATGTGATGTCTCACACAATATACTGTATAATATCAGTTAAAAGTTTAAACACAATTGACTCCAAACTAAAAAGCTTTTGATCTTGTGCTTAAATGTTTAAAAGTAGTTTTCTAGGCTGATATTAATTTTACACTACATCCACTACCATTCAAAAGGTTGGGGTTGGTAATTTTTTTTTCTTTTGAAAGACATTTCTTATGCTCACCAAGACTGCATTTATTCAAAATAAAATACAATAAAATAGTACTATTGTTAAATATTACTATGATTTAAAATTTTTGACTTTCCAGCAGACATTACTCAATGTCACATGATCCTTCAGAAGTCATTCTAATATGCTGATTTGGTGATAAAGGAAAATTTCTTATTATTATTATCAATGTTAAAACTGGTTCCACAAATTTGTTTCATGAATAGAAAGTCTAAAAGAACAGCATTTATTTGAAATAGAAATATTTTGTAACATTGTAAATGTATGTATTTTAATGCAACATGCTAAATAATTTAAAATTACTTTAACCTAAATCAATAAATACTTTATGACCCAAAACTTTTGAACTATAGTGTATTCACTTATTTACAAAATTACACTTATTATTAATATTTTATTAATATTCTAAAATTAAAATGTGGAAAGTAAAACTAATTTAAAAAAAGTTTATTTTTTAATGTTTGAAATTAAACAAGCATTAATATAATATCAATTTCTAAAACCTAAAATTTGTCTAACAGTACATGTATACTATGACAAAATGGAAAATAGATGATTCCAATAGTTGCGTGGCAATGATAAAATCTACCTTAAGGCTGACCATTCCAAAAAATGAACTGTTTTTGTTACACAGCACAGTATTTGCAACTCAAATCAATATTTTATGTCCATTAATTCATAAGTAGCCATACAATAAAAAAAATAATATACAGCGATCATCCTGTCAGGGTTTATTTTGTAATAATGACCAGCTGACAGCACATTATTCCTTACTTATTTAAGCCAAAAATATTATTCAATATTTTTATTTCTGTTTATTATTCTATGAGTGAATCAATCTGACTGCACTAGGTTATCCAAACAAAAGTATTTTTTTATGGGCCAGATCAGGTAGAAAGGCCCTTTTTTACTTTAAAGTGTAGTTTGACATAAAAATAATAGTACTGAGGTATGATTACATAGGATCACAACATCAAACTCCTCGCGGCAGTGACAGCTTTAACCAGACGCTCCATTTGCTGAGCACATGCTTTAGGTGCTCATGCTCAAATAGACATTACATAGCAGACTATACAACACCATCTGGCTCAGGACACAGGAGGCAGTTTGAGGATCTGTTGCACACTTTAAGTCTTTCTGCGTAACACATTCTTTACTAAAAACCTTCTTCCAAGAAGGTAGACACACACCAGATGCCTTAGCTCAAAAGCTACAATCACAGCTTTGATTATCCTCTGGTCTTGTGCATGAGCTTAAAGGGTAGTTCAACTAAAAGCATAAAAATTCTGCCATCAACCTCATGTCATTTCAAATGCGTATGACTTTGTGGAACACAAAAATAAATTTGAAAGAATGTACTGACCAAACATTTGCATTTAATATGATTACAACATCTTTCAATCTTCAAAATTGGCACAAAAACACTATAAACTATCATAAAAGTGGTCCGTTTGACTTGTGCACTTTAAAGTCAATAATACAAAACAATAGCTATAAATGGAACAGATTATTCACAGTCATTATTCACTGAAAATGTTCCCCTCCTGTGAGCAATTAACTAGAGAACTGCCACAATCAAAAGTTTTATGGTGCTTCTGCATAATTTTTGAAGTTTCATTTTGAAGATACATTATATTTGAATGAAAAAGCATGGCGAGTACTTTTTTAAAATCTATCTGTTTCCACAGAATAGTACTGTCATATAGGAAAGTCATATATGTTTAGAAAGACATGGAGGCATTGGGGAGGGATGGGAGCAGTTCATGAGGTTGAACTTAATGCACTTTGAAAGTGATGGACACCAGAGCTGCCGAGAGAAGGACATTCATCAAAAGGCTCCATGATTCAAGCTTCCTGACAGGAAAGAGGAAGCTACTGATTAGCTTTTCCATTAAGCTTGATCAATTCTGGACCAGCACATATATCCGTCTTTCTGCAGCACATCTGAACAGTGACAAGGGAACATGTTAATTTGAAGCCATCGAACCAGACGCTCCATTAACATACTTAAAAACATTCTTAACTGTTGAGAAATCATAGCATGTGAAGCAAAACGAAAACAAGGTCAGGTCGATATATTACTGAACACCAAATATTTATAAAAATAGTATTTTCAGTCATTTGACAATATTTTTGAAGATATATCTCAATTATGTATTGCTTGAAAATGCTTAAAAATACCCTACCATTCAAAGTTTTGGGATCAGCAGTTTTTTTTTTAAAGAAATTAATTACTTTTATTTAGTAATGTATTAAATTGATCAAAAGTAAAAGTAAATATGTATTTACCAAAAATTTCAAAGAAATTCATCAAAGAAAAAAAAATTCAAATAGAAAATTTAGCCTTGATGAGCATAAGAGACATCTTTTAAAAACTTTTAAAAATCTTTAAATGGAACAGATTATTCACAGTCATTATTCACTGAAAATGTTCCCCTCCTGTGAGCAATTAACTAGAGAACTGCCACAATCAAAAGTTTTATGGTGCTTCTGCATAATTTTTGAAGTTTCATTTTGAAGATACATTATATTTGAATGAAAAAGCATGGCGAGTACTTTTTTAAAATCTATCTGTTTCCACAGAATAGTACTGTCATATAGGAAAGTCATATATGTTTAGAAAGACATGGAGGCATTGGGGAGGGATGGGAGCAGTTCATGAGGTTGAACTTAATGCACTTTGAAAGTGATGGACACCAGAGCTGCCGAGAGAAGGACATTCATCAAAAGGCTCCATGATTCAAGCTTCCTGACAGGAAAGAGGAAGCTACTGATTAGCTTTTCCATTAAGCTTGATCAATTCTGGACCAGCACATATATCCGTCTTTCTGCAGCACATCTGAACAGTGACAAGGGAACATGTTAATTTGAAGCCATCGAACCAGACGCTCCATTAACATACTTAAAAACATTCTTAACTGTTGAGAAATCATAGCATGTGAAGCAAAACGAAAACAAGGTCAGGTCGATATATTACTGAACACCAAATATTTATAAAAATAGTATTTTCAGTCATTTGACAATATTTTTGAAGATATATCTCAATTATGTATTGCTTGAAAATGCTTAAAAATACCCTACCATTCAAAGTTTTGGGATCAGCAGTTTTTTTTTTAAGAAATTAATTACTTTTATTTAGTAATGTATTAAATTGATCAAAAGTAAAAGTAAATATGTATTTACCAAAAATTTCAAAGAAATTCATCAAAGAAAAAAAAATTCAAATAGAAAATTTAGCCTTGATGAGCATAAGAGACATCTTTTAAAAACTTTTAAAAATCTTACCCACCACAAACTTGTGAATGGTAGTACATATCTCAATATATATATAT
>NW_015505730.1:485473-510264 GCF_001515645.1 Sinocyclocheilus grahami
AAAAAGATTCAACATGTTTAATGTAAGAACTAAAAATAAAAAGAATTTAACTGAAAGAGTCTGATTAAAAGTAATTCCCACTACATGAATCTGCAATCAGTTTCATTTATATCTTTCTTCACAATTTTCCTTTATATGCACCAATTTAATAATTATCTTTTTTACTAAAACATTTGTAACCTGTAAAAAAAATCCTATACAGGAATATTGAGCAAACCAATGGCATGAATTTGGGGCGGGACTATCTTGGGCTATCTTGGCCAACCAATGGCAGACGTGAGCAGCATTCAGGAAACCTGTCTAAAAACACTCACTATTTTTAAGAAAAAGGTTTAATGTACAGCTATGACGGGCAGAACATTGGTCCAATGAGATTTCATTGTGGGCGGGGCTACCCAGTGGAATGCTGCAGAAACAGAAAGGACAAAAACTCTCACCGGTACAATGAAGAATTTTACCGCTTATCACGTCGCACCTGCTTAGGACACGGTGTAAATCTACTGATGCCAATGTGCACTGGCACGAAAGAGCCTATGCATTTCTGGAATCGTAAAAAAGGGACTGAGGTACAATTTACCGAAGCAGTGATGCAGATGACCAAACAGCAGTTTTTTTGCGGTGGCAAGTTGGCAGTCAACTCACCTGTAAAAAGGAGGAGGGTCACCTTGTGCCTCACAACTGAAAACCACCTCCCTGCTCTTCTCCATGGAGTCTACTGGAAACACAATGCTGCCTGGCTGCTTTGTGAACACGGGGCTCTGCAGCGTTTTGCCTACAGACAGAGAGAGAGAAGGAGAGAAAGAGAAGGAGAGAAAGAGAGCGATCAGCACGCTCCACTTACAGACACCCAACCTGCTTGCAAAACAAGCTATTAGCTGGTGGCTCTGAGCAGGCCAGCACTGGTAAGGCATTAGAGAGTCAAACCACAAGCAGACAAAACATATCAATTAATTCAACTAACACCACGGCAACTGTAATGGAATAGCCGTTGATTGATATAGAACAAGGGTTTGAGGACACGCGTTCATCACTTTCTATCACCCCTGTGGTCTGTTTTTAACCTTCGCTATGGCAGCGCAGTTGTAACGGAAAACGCTTGGGCAATTAGACGTGCTGTAAACGCCTCTCAGTTCTGATTTGAGGCTCTTCGTGTGAAGTGCCACACTGAGATTGTGTAATGTGGTGTTTGGGTTTTGTTTCTTGTTCATTCTTCTTCTTCTTCCGTTTTTTGGCGCATTACATCCTGTCTGCATATCGCCACCTACTTTTGCTGTTATGCAGTCATGGTTTATTTATAATCAATTTCTTACTTGTTTTTGCTTTTCCTGTTCTTACACACGTATATTCACAACTATTCCTACTTAAATAATTATTCAATGCTCCATCCAATTCCTTCTCCCCAGGCTCCACCTGGCGCTGCGTGTTCTTCTTGTTCATTGTTTTCATGTCTTTTATTTTGTAGTTAGGCCTCAGTCATGTTCTGTCATGTGATTCCCTTGTCTGTGTGTTATGTTCTGATTGGTTGTTTTAGTCATGTGTCTTGTGCTTATTAGGTGCGTTCGACTTCATGCAGCACTGCGCAGATCGATCGCAATCTGACTTGAAGCAGTGCATGCCGGTTAGTCATTTTTGGCGATCAGGCAGATTCACCGCATATCAACTATCACGTGTGTTTCGGGTTTATTCTAACCTTTTCAATTTTTGCCTACAGACAGAGAGAGAGAAGGAGAGAAAGAGAAGGAGAGAAAGAGAGCGATCAGCACGCTCCACTTACAGACACCCAACCTGCTTGCAAAACAAGCTATTAGCTGGTGGCTCTGAGCAGGCCAGCAATGGTAAGGCATTAGAGAGTCAAACCACAAGCAGACAAAACATATCAATTAATTCAACTAACACCACGGCAACTGTAATGGAATAGCCGTTGATTGATATAGAACAAGGGTTTGAGGACATGCGTTCATCACTTTCTATCACCCCTGTGGTCTGTTTTTAACCTTCGCTATGGCAGCGCAGTTGTAACGGAAAACGCTTGGGCAATTAGACATGCGGTAAACGCCTCTCAGTTCTGATTTGAGGCTCTTCGTGTGAAGTGCCACACTGAGATTGTGTAATGTGGTGTTTGGGTTTTGTTTCTTGTTCATTCTTCTTCTTCTTCCGTTTTTTGGCGCATTACATCCTGTCTGCATATTGCCACCTACTTTTGCTGTTATGCAGTCATGGTTTATTTATAATCAATTTCTTACTTGTTTTTGCTTTTCCTGTTCTTACACACGTATATTCACAACTATTCCTACTTAAATAATTATTCAATGCTCCATCCAATTCCTTCTCCCCAGGCTCCACCTGGCGCTGCGTGTTCTTCTTGTTCATTGTTTTCATGTCTTTTATTTTGTAGTTAGGCCTCAGTCATGTTCTGTCATGTGATTCCCTTGTCTGTGTGTTATGTTCTGATTGGTTGTTTTAGTCATGTGTCTTGTGCTTATTAGGTGCGTTCGACTTCATGCAGCACTGCGCAGATCGATCGCAATCTGACTTGAAGCAGTGCATGCCGGTTAGTCATTTTTGGCGATCAGGCAGATTCACCGCATATCAACTATCACGTGTGTTTCGGGTTTATTCTAACCTTTTCAATTCCAATAATAGCCACAAATTTGTGTTTTTAGAACAGTAAAAGCTTGACAAGTGAAAGCTTTTTTACTGTAGTCGCAATGTTATATTGAGTCATGTTTATCATAAAACACTGATGAAAGCATACATTCCCCCACTTTATTAGTATTTAAATACTATATATTTACGTTGAACTTTATTCTTGAACAGATGGCGATGTATTAAGCAGTGTATAATCAGTATATATCTGTTGCTCATGAAAACGTTTCTGAAACGTCTGTATATTTGACAAATAATTGCATTTCATTCATTTAATCTGTGATAGAGTATGCAAACACCGCGCGAGCGTCACTAACGGGAGCAGAAAGTGTCCGGCTTGACGGCTCCGTTTTCAACTCTGCCCCCGACTGCAAGCGGCTACTCTCGTTGACTGCCGTCTGTAGCCGTGGTTCAAGTCGAACGCACCTGTTGGTTTATGGTCTTGTCATGTGGTGCTCAGTTCTGTTTGTCCATTGGTTGCTTTGTGTCATGTGACCCTTCTTGTTTGGTACAAATAGCCCTCATGTTCCCATTGTTCTTTGTCGTGTATTGATGTTGTAATCTGCTGTCGGTGAGTTAAGTCTGTTTATGACTCGTCACGTCTGTTCAAGTCAAGTCAAGTCTAGTCAAGTCTTCGTTTATTATTCGGATGTTTTGATCACTTGTAAATGAAACTGCATACGGGTTCTCACTACGCTCGCCTTCAGTGGACTGAATCATTACAGATTGCTCACGCAACCTACTCAATTAAAGCAGCATTTATTTTTTTCCCCTGTTTTTTTGAAGCATGTGACCAAACAGGATTAATTAGAAAATAAAACGACGCACCAAGATATTATTTTGGATCAATCTGTTAAATATATTCAGCGACCGCGAACAACTTGACTCTGTCTACAAACACGTCATTCTACTGACAACTGCTTCTCTAATCTCGGGAGTTCAACGCAGGATTCACAAAACACTTGCTGTTGAAAAATGTATCAGTATCCTGTTTATTTGGACCAGCTGCTCCACTTAATCACAACCTGTAAGTATGATACATAATAGATGTTTATATTTTCTATAGAGTGTTCAAAATACAGAACTATTGAAATAGGCATATCGTTTCTGACACGCGCTGTACACCGTAGACCAATCACAACAGACTAGGCCATCTGACCAATCAGAGCAGAGCAGGCTCACGGAAAGGAGAGTTTAGAGAGACTGAATCTTTGAACTGCTTTGAACGAATCGTTTGAGAATCGCTGGAAAATGAAGTGATATTAAATGCATATTTTGAAAAAACGAAAGCGTTTTTTCACCTTGCATGCATGTAATCCTATTGTAGGAAAATCCCAAAACAATATTAGTAATCGTAAAAATGGCATACTAGGGGCACTTTAAAAAAACGTCATTTTAATTAAATGAATAATTCTGGTAAAAGAGAATGCAAAATATACAGTATTAAAAACAATCTAGTGATCAGCTTTAATCACTTTCATGGAAGCAATGTAAATAGTGCCTGGTAAATTGCCTTGTGCATGTTTTTTTTCCCCCATGTCTCAAAAGTGACAAAACTAACAGAATATAATAAGAAAGCTGAAGACACATGGGTAAGGATAATAATGCTACAGTTACAGTTGCAGTGTCTTTTGTTACTGGACAAATTAAGCTTTTCTACCTTTACTATATTTGAAAAGTCCTCACAGTTACATAAAAGAGTCTGCACTGAAAAAAAGTATGATGCGAATGTCACTTGGTTTAATTTACACAAAACACACCTGAAGGCAAAACTATTTTCTATCATTTTACACCTACAGCATTAGCTGATTACATTTGTGCTTTATATGTTTTCACATGTTGTTGGTTAGTGTATGTTTGCTGGCTCTGTGCAAAGAAAACTCATTAAGTATTGCTTAACTGGTAGAAGACTGCTCCCTGGTAGAAGAGATATTGTATCTCAATGGGACCTTCCTGGTTAAACAAGTAAATACATAAATTGCACTTCACCTCACTGGATCTCTGACCAACTGATCTAGCAAACTGTGCAAAAGCGAAGGAAAAAACAGATGAAGTACAACTGAGACTAACTTAGTCTGAAGCAGCCATAAAAAGCTCTAAAGGTCAGCAGATGCGCTAACAAGCAGCAGGAGTGAGCATTTTCTCCCAAAACCAGAGAACATCTGCACATGTTTCAGCTTTAAAATAACAGGAAAAAAAAGCTTTTTTAGCAGCAGGGGGTGTCAGCACATCGTGGTCAGCACATCAAATAAATACAAGCAGCTTAAAAAATATTCAAAACATTATTTAAACAAGCAATAAATGGGGAAAAAGCAGCAGAAATCGTAACGTTTTTCTTTGGGTTCTTTTCTGCGAAATACCTTTAATTCCATTTACTGAAAAATGCTTTATGGTTTGAGAGCTTGTATTGCTTGCAGGAGACAAAGTGAGAGATACACTTTAAGCTTCTTTAAAGGAGCAAAATGTTGGATTTTCTTTTTCCTGAGGTCTTTTCTAAAACATTATTTCTTCTTAGGCAGCTTGGTTGCATAATGCTTTTGCCATAAGCCATGTAAATGTGCTTTGTACCTCAGATAATATTCAAAATGTGTCATCCCCCCACCCCCCCAATACAATACTTAATATATTACAAATATATTTCTACATTTCTTCTGGATATGCAAAAATGAAAAGGCAAATTTGTTTTGTGAAACACATCAGTTTCACAAAACCATGTTCCAAAATTTATAAACAAAAATAGGATATCAGCTCACTCCATATGAAAATCTGAAAAACAATTTGGATTGAAAATGAAATGAAATGAAATAAACAACAGTACAAATTAAAATCCAAACAACAGGCTGTCAGTTCCAACATTTCTATCAAATACCTTTCTAAACATAACAGATTACAGATAATTTTGTGCTATACATTGTCAATGAATATTGATTTATTTCCTATATTTTAATTTCACTCTTAAATTTTTACAATACATTCCAAAAATATTACTAATTGACTTTGATGTATTAAACCGTGATTTAAATCAAATAATTTATATAATTTAACAAACAATTTATAAGTTCAATTTTGCTAATTGAAATCAAGTGACCGCCTGCTTTCATAATTTGAGAATATATGTAACATATTAGGAAACCTGAAAATATGTAAAAACATTTTTCCAAGTGAAAAGCTTTGTAATGTAATCAAATATCAAAAAGGTAACCAGCTCTCATGTTCTGTTTCATCCCAAAATTGCTTGTCAGTCACTATTCACCATCCATTCTGCAAGAACTGATGTGTCTTTCAGGGGTAAGTGGATACTTACATCACCAGCAAAGAGCGAATTCGGTACTAAGTGCCTTATTTTGCAATCTTCATTTTCACTTTGTTGGATTGGGTGTGTATGTGTGAGCAAGCTTGAACAGTTGTTTACACATTAACACAGTAGAATTTCATCCACAGTGCATAAAACTAAAAGATAAAAAGAGCAAGGTGAGTGTGTGTAGATTGCTGCCACCTGTACGGCTGCTCTCTAGGTCCCGGGTGCTTTAATTGGGCTTGTTTTGCTTCCCATCACGCAGACAGATACTTCATCGTGGCTCTAACGATCTCCACTAATTCTGCCTGTGACATGACAATGACAGCTCCTTATTTCAGTGTCAGAGACACCGCGGTGCATTCCCTCTGTACCTGGTGATAAACACTGCTCCAGAAACACTGTTTGGGTTTACAAAACCTGTTTGGCAAAATATGAGCAGGTTTTTAGGATATAAAATTCAATCTGAAATCAAAATGTATTCTTTATTTTAATGTGCACAATTAAAGACATGTGTTGATCCAGGTTGAGCTCCACTTTTTCCGTCAGATATCAACTATATCAAATAAAAAAGAATAAAAAGCCACTAAAATAATAATATAAAAATGGAAATATAATAAAAACTAATAGAATTATTACAAATATATAATATGAATATACACTAACATTCAAAAGTTTGATAGGATTTTTGAAAGAAGTCTCTTATGCTCAACAAGGGAGCATTTATTTAATCAAAAATACAATAAAACAGTAATATAGTGAAATATTATTACAATTAAAAATAGCTGTCCTCTATTTTTAATATATTTTTTGAATGAAATTTATTACTGTGATGGCAAAGCTGAATATTCAGCAGTCATTACTCCAGTCTTCAGTGTCACATGATCCTTCAAACATCATCATAATATGCTAAATTGCTGCCCAAGAAACATTTCTTGTTACTACTGATGTTTTACTGCTAAAAATGTTTAGTTCAATGAATACAAAATAAATAAAAAGAACAGCATTTATTTGAAATGAAATGGTTTTGTAACACAAATTACTTTACTGTCACTTTAGCTCAATTTAGGTAAAAAAACAAACAAACAAACATTGTATTATATAAAAATTAGACACATACTATACATATTTTATTCAGTTTTTTTTCATGGTAAGGGTTCAGATAAAAGCTGACCTATCAAGCCACTCAAACCAACAGAGTTTTTAAGGCACCACACAAACACAGTGTTTACACTCGCTGGGTAAATCCAATAACTGGGACAAAAGAAAGTATTTATCAAAAAGAGATTTCTTCAGAGATTTCTTCAGCCAGTATGTACACAATTCCAGTGGGAGAGCTCTAAAAATATTCTGTATGTTTGACACTGGAGTGTTATATTGTCATATGTTACTGTTGATGTTGGATGCAGAGGGGCCAATCACCTGTACAAACACAAACGGAATATATCCAGAGGACATATGACACAAAGCATGAGACATATTTCACAAGCCTTGCATCATGTCTTGCTCCATGACAACGTACAGCAATGAATAACAACACCACTAGTACTGACAAGACTTTTCTATGAGAACTTCCTAGCCATATGAGGTTAACAAACGAAAGACTAAACAAAGTTAACGTTTTAATTAAAACCAAGATCTTTAAAGTCAAATTAAACGATGGCACCAGCACAATTACTCAAGAACAGGTGCGCGCATCCTTTGGGATGAAGAGTGGGTTCAAAACTGCAAGAGTGCACCTCCTGTTCTTCAACCAGCATGTGTTGCGATCAACCGCACATCAAAGTCAGTCAATTAACAACGCATGCTCATTAAAAGATCCCGACAGTGTCAAGAAAGACAAATGAAACACGACAGGGTTGAAACTTTAGTCTCACTCACATTTTTCCTCATTGAATTACATTAGTTCCTCAAAAACATCTCGGCTTTCTCTGACAAACATGCTATGAGCGTTAGGAGAAAGTCAGAGAGAGCGGGAGAAGGTAGGAACTTCCATTCGCAATTTCCATGAATAAAACATTTATCGATATATGCATATGCAGGAGAAAATGTTGAGCATGCGCAACCAACAACAATATGAAGCAGGTGCCAGAAAGGGAAACAAAAAAAACCCCAGAGAACGGTAGGAAAGAAAACAGGGCCAGCGGTGAATCGCTGACATCACCAATTAGCAAGGGCTTGCCTGTGCAGCCATCTAGGGATGCGTGCGTCTTCATGCAGCCACGAGAAGAATAATTGCGTCCCCAGAGATGGAGCAGGTGAGTCCACCTGGAGCGAAAGAAGGGCTTCTGTTACTCAGAAACCGTCTTGGCTTTCATCAACAAGAAGTCAGCTCCCCGCTAATACTGTCATCAATGAACTGCAAAGAAAGCTAATGAAAGCTTTAATGCAGTCACTTGCAGGAAGCCGAGCGGCCCGGTATTAAGACGTCATCCTGCGCAAGATTATTTTTCACAAAGTCAGGAGGTACTTGAAATATCACAGGCGCTGGAGTGTCTCACTAAAAATTGATTACTTGGGGGTTCTGGTCTCCTTCAAAGACCAGATGGAGAGACTGAGGCTGAGGCTGCAGAAATGCAGACGTGGACAAGGATCAGGACAACACTGTATCACGACCGCAGCTGTACTCCGCTAGATGCTCTTTTTGAGGAGTCCGCAGGGCTGTGTTAATAAGGACACTGCCGCTGTTGGCCTGGCAACGGGACACAGGATGCCATAGACCAGATGCATTTGACCACAGAAAGGTTATTTCATCTATTGAACAACCGAGGGTGCAAATAGCAGCGGAAAAAAGAGCAATAACATGACAAAAGGTTGAAAGTTTCTCTTATCTCATTTCCTCTCACCTGTTGTTTGGAGGTTTACAGTGATTTAAGATAAAATGGGGGAAATGGGAAACACAGGCAGAATCGCAGAATTGAGTCATAAAAATGGAATTTACTATATAATTCAGAATTTTTAAAGGAGACCTATTATGCCCCTTTTTACAATATATAATATAAGTCTTAGGTGTCCCCAGAATGTGTCTGTGAAGTTTCAGCTCAAAATACCACATAGATCATTTCTTATATCATTTTGGAAATGCCTTTTGAGTGGAAGCAGAAACACACTGTTTTCATGCATGTCTCTTTAAATGCAAATGAGCTGCTGCTCCCCACCCCCTTTTCCAGAATAGAGCTGTGCCTTTACAGGTCTCATCTCAGATACTGTGCTAAAATATCTGTTTGGTTTTGATTATCATTTCTATCATGCTAAAATCATGCGTTTTTAAACCATATTAGTTTAAACTTCTGATATACGGTTTTCTGAGGGCACACATCTGAAGCATGCGCACAGAAAGTGGCTGTCACACGGCATGTGAGTAAGCTAATAAACTACATTTTCTTTCTAGTCTTATTTCAAGTACACACAAATTTATGTTAAAAGCACACATGAGTTACAAAAACAGTCGGTTATGTCTGTGAAGGTAAACAGCTGGGAAAGAACTGACAAACATGCTATGAGCGTTAGGAGAAAGTCAGAGAGAGCGGGAGAAGGTAGGAACTTCCATTCGCAATTTCCATGAATAAAACATTTATCGATATATGCATATGCAGGAGAAAATGTTGAGCATGCGCAACCAACAACAATATGAAGCAGGTGCCAGAAAGGGAAACAAAAAAAACCCCAGAGAACGGTAGGAAAGAAAACAGGGCCAGCGGTGAATCGCTGACATCACCAATTAGCAAGGGCTTGCCTGTGCAGCCATCTAGGGATGCGTGCGTCTTCATGCAGCCACGAGAAGAATAATTGCGTCCCCAGAGATGGAGCAGGTGAGTCCACCTGGAGCGAAAGAAGGGCTTCTGTTACTCAGAAACCGTCTTGGCTTTCATCAACAAGAAGTCAGCTCCCCGCTAATACTGTCATCAATGAACTGCAATGAAAGCTAATGAAAGCTTTAATGCAGTCACTTGCAGGAAGCCGAGCGGCCCGGTATTAAGACGTCATCCTGCGCAAGATTATTTTTCACAAAGTCAGGAGGTACTTGAAATATCACAGGCGCTGGAGTGTCTCACTAAAAATTGATTACTTGGGGGTTCTGGTCTCCTTCAAAGACCAGATGGAGAGACTGAGGCTGAGGCTGCAGAAATGCAGACGTGGACAAGGATCAGGACAACACTGTATCACGACCGCAGCTGTACTCCGCTAGATGCTCTTTTTGAGGAGTCCGCAGGGCTGTGTTAATAAGGACACTGCCGCTGTTGGCCTGGCAACGGGACACAGGATGCCATAGACCAGATGCATTTGACCACAGAAAGGTTATTTCATCTATTGAACAACCGAGGGTGCAAATAGCAGCGGAAAAAAGAGCAATAACATGACAAAAGGTTGAAAGTTTCTCTTATCTCATTTCCTCTCACCTGTTGTTTGGAGGTTTACAGTGATTTAAGATAAAATGGGGGAAATGGGAAACACAGGCAGAATCGCAGAATTGAGTCATAAAAATGGAATTTACTATATAATTCAGAATTTTTAAAGGAGACCTATTATGCCCCTTTTTACAATATATAATATAAGTCTTAGGTGTCCCCAGAATGTGTCTGTGAAGTTTCAGCTCAAAATACCACATAGATCATTTCTTATATCATTTTGGAAATGCCTTTTGAGTGGAAGCAGAAACACACTGTTTTCATGCATGTCTCTTTAAATGCAAATGAGCTGCTGCTCCCCACCCCCTTTTCCAGAATAGGGCAGTGCCTTTACATCTCGTACCTCAGATACTCTGCCAAAAAACATCTGTCTGGTTTTTATTATCATGTCTATCATGCTGAAATCATGCGTTTTAAAGCCATTAGTTTAAACTTCTGATATACGGTTTTCTGAGGGCACACATCTGAAGCATGCGCACAGAAAGTGGCTGTCACACGGCATGTGAGTAAGCTAATAAACTACATTTTCTTTCTAGTCTTATTTCAAGTACACACAAATTTATGTTAAAAGCACACATGAGTTACAAAAACAGTCGGTTATGTCTGTGAAGGTAAACAGCTGGGAAAGAAATAAAATAATAATTAAATATATAAATAATAAAAATATACAGAGTTGTTCTTTTTCACTTTTTCTGGGTTGGTTGATGCACCGGGTTCCTGATTATAATACTTAAACATGGAAAAAGTCAGATTTTCATGTTATGTCACCTTTTAGATTTAAATTGATTAGACATGCCTTTTGATCATTAAAAAAATTTTTTTTTTGGAAAGCAGAAAAATTACAATGAAAAACAGAATTTGGGGAAAATAAAATGGAATTTAGGAATAAATAAAAGATTTAATAGGGTCTTAATAATGTAATTTTTAAAAAACTTTTAATAACTTCTTGTTAAATTGCACACGTTTCATGATTTTAATTAATTAGACATGCTTTTCGATGACTAAAATTTAAAGTAACTATTAAAATGGAATGCAGAAAAATTTAAAGACAAAATCAATGGAAAAAAAATAGAATTTGGGAAAACTAAAATCCATTTCATAGGACCAGAAAAAAGGTGCAACAGAAAATATCTAAATACACAAAAAATAAATATAATAATAATAATACATTTTATGTGTAGTGCGCCTTTCTTAAACTCAAAGCGCTATAATAAAATTTAAATGTCAGCAACATTATCTAAGGTCACTGAATTAGGCTAATTAAATTAAATTACACCAAAAGAACAAAAAGCTCCTCATTGTATCAATTGCAGGTTATCACTTTTTTACTGTGTAGTCATGACACTTCAGTGTGCATCTTATATTCAGTCGGCTACATACACCAATTAACACAGTCAATGTGCAGTGAAAAGGTGACTATAAATAGTTAAAGTGCATATTCCAGGTTAGAGACCCCAGTGAGTCGATGTATAGAAAAATAATGCAGGAACTAGATTTTCTTTAAACTATACTTTAAAATATGCTATTAAGGCTTCTGGAGTCGTTTTTGTGAAAGAAATTTACTTCCGCATCTGAAAACCCGCAAAACCGGAAGTGACGTAATGAGAGGGAGCGTGGCCCATAGGTAAACAATGGATCGCAATAACAGTTCGGACGCTGAGGAAATTTTAAATGTTTATTTACAGGACGTAGTATGTCATCCAGTTACTTTTCGTCCATTGTTTTTTGAATACTATGAATTTGGACATACTACTCTTTTGGCATACTGTAATCGATTTCGGATGCAGCGAGTCACTTGTCGCCACCTACTGGTCTATCAGTGTAACTTGCAGAGAGAATCATCCATCTCACTTTTGTTCCTAAAGTTTAGTTAGAAACTTAAAATTATTTAAAACTATTGCCAAATATTCTTTTGTTTGTTTGTTTGTTTTTCAGCACATTTATTTATTAGTGTCCAATTGGCATTTGAGTTTTGAGGGCAGCTTGCAATATAAAAAAATAAAGCAATAATGAGAGTAATAACATTGCAAACTCTGATAGGAATATCTGATTGTCATTTCTACCCTGTTCAACTCTGTTCTGTTCTGTGACATAATTTACTGGGACATTGTCAGCATGCAGACTGCAATGCTGGATCAATGCAGAGCAAGAGGACCTGCGATTGGTTCGGGGCTCTTGACATGCTCCAATCATTGATCAAGCCCCTGAAAATTCATGAGCAAAAATTCCAACGTGTATTGAAGGCTTTCATAAATCTGCTCCTGAGAGTATTAGTTCCGCTGTGTGGCTAAATCATGGGCTGTCAATAATTCAGCTGAAATAATTCACTTCTCAAGTGCTTCTGACAGCCAAAATAAATAACAAACTATGCATGATAATGAGCCAAATCAGTAGCGGCAGCTACTAAGACTAGTTTGTGTTTGTTTAATGAGGTATTAATTAATCTTAACACTGCACTACTCTTTGTAATGATCAGATTAAAGGTTTCTAAGTCTCAGCTATAGCTGCTTTTATTAATGACAAGAGATGTATTGGAGCAAGAAGACCAATATCCAGAGTCTCACGAGCAAGACCAATTATTTTTGATGATGCGAATGGACATTAAATAATGCAAAAACTACAAAACACTAACAAAACTGTGCCAAAATGGCATGCTACCATGTTTGTACCATGTTCTTGGACACAAAATACACAATGCCATGGTATTCTTGGAGTGACACTGTGGTATCAGATGGTAACAGGGTTATTATAGTTAAGTGAAAAAAAAAAAATGTATGTGACAAAAATAAGTGTTAAAAATTAAAATAAAATTTCAGCTAGTTAATAAGGCAATATTTCAATTAGTTTAACTTAAGGTAGCAAAATAACTAAACCTAAGTTAAAAATAAACAGAAAATATATAGGCATATAAAAAAATAATAAAAATGACCAAAACACAAAACAAAATTACTAAAATTCAAATGAAACTCGCAAGCGATCTTTATGTGGTAAAATCGCTGCCTCGAGTGGCTTACTGCATTCATAAACTGAAAGTAAATGCAGTATGACACATTCATTATAGTATTTATATTTTTTTAGTAATTGCAATCATCACAATAACGAATGCTGCAATTAATGTAATCATTAGCCTTAACTGTTCAGCTTCAACTTCCCACGCAGATGCAATAGGTAATCTGTTTTAAAATGGCCTTGATTGAGCTGCATGTAGAGCTAAAACGATAATTTTTTTTATACTAAACTATTCATTTACTGAAGTCTGACATTCTCTATTCACATGTCCATCACGCCGCCACTAAATGACAAGTGTCAGACATCTCAAGAATGTCAAACTTTAAGAGTGTTTGTATAGCGCAGAATGCAACACTTTTATATTCAATTCATTGCAGTGTCTGTCACCATGACAACATACAGTACCTTTACCTTCACAATTGTAACAAAGTCTGCGTGTGACGTGACCTCATATGCTGCATCTCAAAATCGATCAATTGAGCACCAAGTCAAAAACTCCAGTTAACTTTTCTCGCTCTCTCTCGTCTCGTCTGAGTGTGGATTTGAAGATTCAAGTCTTATTCATAAGGATAAAAGGAACTATGATGGTAAAAAAGGGATGTCTCAAGGTGAGAACATCAAACTGAGAGCGCTTGTCTCTCGTATTGAAGACAAATGGCTACTTACTGTAGTTACTTCAACTTTACAACTTAAGACTCGCAGGAAAATGCAATCCGTTTTATTGAAAACACGCATTGCTAGAGATTTCAGTGTGTCTTTTAAAGGAAAGCCATTAGAGCTTACGAGCTTTCAACTTTTAAAATCCCATTCCAAATACACAAACCGCAATCTCTGTGACCAGGTGACCATGCGAATGTACAGATCTCACCACAAGCCACAACGTGAATAGAGAATAAATTACAACGAGCAGACAAGGCAAAACCTTCTTTAGAAAATCCAAAATCTATTGCATTAATTTCCGCACACCGTAAGCCCTGAGCAGAGCAGCTTTTCCACGCTCAGCTCTTATAGATATGGGCAGATAAGTCTGTTTAGAAACCAGACTTGAAGCCAATTGTGTGCTTGTTCTCTCTTGGGTTTGTAAAAAGCTAAACTTCGAGATACGGTCCGCTCTTTTTATATCTGTAAATCCAACCGTGGCAGACGACACACAGCGTGCCCTGGTGAACTTTTCGAGAAAACGTATTCCTCCATGCTCGATGAGGCCTCCAACACATCCGATCATGCATTTGTGGGAAGGGAGCGACAGAAAGCTATATAAATTGGTTCAAGGTCAGGGAACGATGGAAATGCTGCCCATATTGTTCATGCTCTGCGTGAGCCATTAGAGTGAATGGGGTTCTGTGAGATGGGACTAGTCCGGCGCCAAAGGGGAATATCCATCTTTGGGTTGATAAATGATAATGGAAAGAAAAAGATATAGATATGAGTACTTCAGCCACATGTGGATATGATCTATATTAAATATTGAGATGTGGAAAGAATGGAAATAATCATGGCGGATGTTTTATGCTGCTTTGAATAAATGCATATTGCTTTTCCAGGGAAGGTGACCATTCAGATTTCAGTCTGACTTTTTACTCTTCAGTAATCCTAAATGTAAAAGTCGCATTTTATAACACAGAAAGAGATATTTAATAAACTGCTCTTGTCAACACAACAGTGGAAGGTGACCTGTGGCTTTCAAGCTCCAACTAAATTGAAAATGTACAATACACCTGAAGTCATAGTATAGATTTGTGTGAGGGAACTATTAAAATATCTATATATCAATATTAGAAACTTAAAAATTTGAACTTCAACAAATGAAATGAAGTTTAAGTTGAAGCAGTAAAATTACTACAACTGAATATGGAATTTGAAAAATTAATAAAAATGACAAAAGAAAATAACAAAATTACTAAAGCTTAAATTAAAATGAAAACTGAAAATAAATGAATTCATAATATGAATAAATAATACTAAAATTAAAAAAATGAAAAGGAATCAAGATAATACATTTTACTACATGATATTTCACTATATTTGGCTTAAAGAAATTAAAGTGAAGCCAATATTTTGGACTTTTAAGATTACTATTTGTACTAAACTATTTTTGTATTAAAGTATTGAGAATATAATGAGAATCACCATTGGAAATTATAAGAATTACACAAAATTAATAACAAATAAAAATGTTTGGACATTATGGTGATGGGAATTTTATTGGAAAATGTAATTGCCTTGAAAATAATGCCACAAATAATGCTAAAATGTGCAAAATTGACTTTTTTTTTACTCTTTTCTGCAAAAATGTTAGACCTGTTCTTACTGTAAGCAAACTTTTTCCAGTCCTGTCCGTTCTTTTCTTCACAAAGTTATCTTGGTCTACTTCTCTAGTTGTGGTGAAGTACACAGCTCTCCTTTCAATGTGTGTTTCTAAGACTGGCAAACCAGAAAGAACAAACATCATATCTTCCAACTGGATGACAAAGTGCTCTTTTTGACCTCTTTTTCATCTACAACCCCTTTCCTCTCCTCTGTCGGAATATCGTTTCGAAGTTCCGGGTCTCTGCCTGTGAGCAACACTTGCCCGAGGCAAAGTCTATTGGCCTTCCCATGAGACACAGAAACTTGTCTGGAGAAAGTGGCCCTCTGATCTGCATGAAAGCAGCATCTCCCAGCCAGAGGCTCAAAGAAACAGCAACAAATACATAAAGCAAATCAGCAAGCAAAACCACACAGATCCCACATCCCAATCTCTCACAACAGACAGCTGTGTAAACCTGCCCTCAAAATATGACAAAGATGCACAATAAGAAATCACAGGAAATATAAAGACATGAGCTGGGATTGTTGGAGGAGTGACAAGCATATTTTCACTACAGAGGAGCTTGGCACAGGAATCTGTTTGATGACTTCAATTTGTTTCAGGGGTGACAAGGGATTTGCATGGGGCCAAATGTTGGGACTTATTTGCATAGAATTCTCATGCCACAGTGACACCTTTGATTTTGTTCACCCTGACATTATCCCTCTCTCACTCTTTCTCTGTCTAGTCATCTGGTGGGTGGACAGTCCATATGCTTATCATATGCACAGCACACTCCCAAAGTACAAAATTATTCTTGGATGAAGCAAATAATGAAAAATAACATGAAACTGAGTTATTTAGTTAAAAAAGGAAACACTGCAAGTTCAAGACAAATAAAAAAAATAATAAAAACAGTACACTGAAGCTATTTAAGGAATAATACACACACACACACACACACACACACATACACACACACACAGAGACATTCAAAAGTTTGGGATCAGTATGATTTTTAGTGTTTTGTTTGGTTTTTTAAATAAGCCTCTTAAGCTCATCAAGGCTGCATTTATTTGATAAAAAATACAGAAAAACAGGTAATATTGTAAAATATAATTTCAATTTAAAATAACAGTTTTCTATTTTAATAGCCTACTTTATTAATTGATTTTCATCAGCCATTACTTCAGTCTTCAGTGTCACATGATCCTTCAGAAACCATTCTAAATGGTTCTAAAATAATATGAAATTATTATCAATGTTATTATCAGTTGTGATGCTTAATATTTTTTTGGAACCTATTATAGTTTTGTTTTCAGCATTCTTTGATGAATAAAAAGTTTAAAAGAACAGCATTTATTCAAAATATATTCTATATATTCTATACAATATAATTGTTCATCAATTTAACACATCCTTGTTGAATAAAATTATTAATCTCTTTAAAAAAATAAATAAATAAAAAAGCAAACAAACATGTAACCCAGACACAATGAATTAGTTAATCAAATCATTTTCAACAAATTAATTTATACTGTATATACTGCCTGAATTAATTCAGTAAACTGACTTACCAATTCCACATACTAGACACTAGAATAGAGTATGTTTGTAAAATGTTTGTCTTGATACCCCACAAGAAAAAGCATCTTGAAAAAAAACCCAACTTTTTTTTTTTAATTAGTAGCATTGCTACCATTATATACTACTAAATCACAACTCCCCTACACTAGTAGTAACTAAAGCAATCAATTACATGAAAGCAAACCAGACTTCTAACCAACCAATGGGTTTGGTTTCAGGCCCACTTGAAAAAGCTACAGCCCCTCAAATTACTCTCACATCAAATAGACACAGGATTTATTCTTTCTCACGTAACTCTCAGTGTCTATCTTTGGAGATCAATAAAGCTTATACCATGTGGACTCAAGCCACTAATCTGGGCACAGGCAATCAGACCCCTGATGCATAAAAACCTGAAGTGTCACTAGAACAAATTACTGATATCAGTACAGTGGTTACTCATAGTTTCATCATTCCATGTGAACTCAATTGATCAAAACATGCAAAACAACTTAAATTCAAAAGTTCTTTGAATTAACAATTCTTCCATTCAAAAGAACAACATTTTAAAAATATATTTTTGTAATGTTATAAATGTTCTTAATGTCATTTTTGATCAATTTGATGCATGTTTGTTGAATAAATGTATACATTTCTTTAAAAAAAAAATCTTACTGACCACAAAACAAAACATTACATGATACAAATGAACTTTATGCATGCAGGTCACACTGTTGCCTGTCCCGCCCGGTGTCTGATATGGGCCACATTTAAAAGGTCATGTCCACAACCTCACAAAAAACATCAGATTTGAGCAGAAAATAAGAATTCTGGTCTGTACTATGCAATATAATAAGAGTACCTTTGTCTATGATACTAATGAAGACAATGGATGAGCTACAAATCCTCACCACACACGAAAACCAAACATGTATTCCACCTGGTATACACGCACACACATACACGCATACACATACACATCCACACGCACGCAAACCAATTAAGATTCATATTACCAATTCATATTCACAAGCACAGAGGCGTGTGGAATATGTGGTGTGAAATGTGATAACATACGATACACAGCTCAATGACTACACTATTTCTTGCTAGCAGAAAGACAAACACTCGGGATATATGCACGCTCTACATCCGCACACGAACAGCTTTGAAGAAAAAGATCACACAATGTGATTGCATAGTTTTTCAATATAGAGAGTCGTGGAGGCGAGTCATTTGGTGTTCTATTAGCATTTGTATGCGCCGTGCCAGCGGTAGGTCGGGCAGACAGTGCTTCTTAGAACATAACACCTCACGGAAAGCAAAAATTGTTTTGTGAAAATGCTGTTTACAGAATCCCCACTGGGCCTCGCCTTTACAAGCCATGAATAACTTGGTCACCAAATGATGGGTTTCTGGGTCCCGCTGTCTGCCTTTTCACCTGTGAGTGGTCTATATAAACCAGACATACAAAATAAAAGCACAGGAACAAAGATTGTGTCTGAGCCGATTGCTGTATCGGAATAATCTAAATCCAAATTAATCAGAAAAGAAGATGCACTTAAATTATTTTACAAACGCAAATGTCTACTGACAGCCCATCAAAGACAGAAAACTGTAGGAAAGGACTTATGATAGCCCCACAGTTAATTAACAGTATGCTATATTTTAAATTCACATGTGTGAATGACATTTGAGAGATGCAGAGGTTAAGTTTTCAGTGAAAACAACTTTAATTTCAACCTTCTCAAAGTTTCAGAAGAATGAATCTTTTATAGCACACTTATTTAGCACTTAATGGCACCAGTTCCTTTCTATTTTTAGTATAAAAAGAGACACTGCCCACAAAAAAATTAAAAATACAGCAATGCCATAGAATAACCATTTTTGGTGTGATGAACATTTTAAACTACATTAAAAACTACCTTTTTCCACTAAAGAACCTTTTGTGGAAAAGAAAGTTTTAATGGATGTTAAAGGTTCTTCATGGAACCACAGATGCCAATAAAGAACCTTCATTTTTTAATAGTGAACTTTGGTGGGGAAAGTCATACATGTCTGGAATGAATAAAAATGTTAGTTCAAAGTACTATTATTTATTTACATTTTTTTTCAGAACTGAAATATCAAATGGCTCAGATGTTTTTTGGAATTAGGAATTGCATCCTTTTTGTTTGCAAAAATCTTGCTTCCTATTATCAGCTGATGGCAAAGAGCACTTCACTGTCTGGAAGAAATTTGTAATCAAAGACGAAAAAGTTGGGCAAATTAAACAGCTCAGCTGGTAAGGGAAAATGTCAAGTGGTTTGTTTTTAAGTTTGTTTGGCGCAAGTATTGAACTTCCACAAGCATGCTTCATATAAACCACTGACAGCAAGAAACAAACATCTCAGGCCTTTTAAGTTCAACTCACCTGCTCAAATGTAAAACCAAATCACGATTTAGCTACATTCACCTTCGCCTTCTCCAATTTCCTTTCATTGCATCATTTTCTGTTTTGATTTACCTCAGTGGAATGCTACAATGTCACTTTGTGTCTTTTCAGATGGTGTCTCAGATGGATAAATCAAATGGCACAGAATAGGGGAATTAAGGTTGTGTGGGGTGATAGTTAAAATGTGTCAAACTCTGATGGTTTTGCTACTGTTATATATATACATGTGTGTGTATGTGTGTGTGTGTGTGTATTTATATACAGTATATACAGTTTTCCGTGCGCATACTGTATCTGTGGGAAGTGATGAATAAAATGTAAGAGTGGCGAAAAGAAAAGTAATTTGGGAATACAGAGTGGGATGCAATTCATTTTATGTTAGTTTTACTACTTGGAGTATTTAGATCTTAAATGAAGTGTTGCATCATGTGAACATGTTTCTGCCAAACTTCTCATTTATGAATCAGATTTTTTCCCCCAATGAGATAAAGTGGTTAATTCACTTGATTATCAAAAAAAGGCTTTACCACGTGGTTGTTTAATACGCAGCTTCTTTTTCATTGGATTTCCAGAAAAAATAAATAGACATACCAATACACTGATATAAAATGACCATTATATGGAGAAATTGACAGTTCACCCAAAAATGAAAATTCTGTAATTATTTACCTGTATTACTTTTTTTTCCTCTGCAGAAAAAATAAGATATATTTTAAATAATGTTCTGCACAACATTGGACCCAAAAGAAAGTCATACAGGTTTGGAAAGACATGAGGTTGAGTAAATAATGATTCATTAATCATTTTTGGGCCATATCTTCTGCCAGAAAGGGAAATCATGTTGCTTGAAGTGTTCCTTGAATCATGACAGCGTGTTGAAGAAACGCAAATCTAAAATAATGAGCCTGGCCCTGAGTCAATGAGAACAAGAGAAACAGACAGGGAATTAGAATGCAGCGTGTGTTTGGTTGAAGTGTGTGTGTGTGATGCTAAGGTAATCACATGCTAACTGGGTGGGTGATCAGGGTGGAGTGACGTGTGTGTGTGTGTGTGTGTGTGTGTGTGTGTGTGTGTAGCAGACAGCTCGCCCCTGTCACAACGCACTGCTGTTAGAGAACAAAGGAAGATGCCTAGCAGGGGATGGAGATCATTGCGGTCCCCTCTCAGCATTCTGAGCAGTCGCCCTGCCAAGCCTCGTCTTTTCAGGGGCAAACCTTCCTAGTCTCTGCTGTTCGGCAGGTTGCACGACCTTTCCTGTCAGTTCGGCATTAAAAGGGAATACAACACTACAACAACCAGTGCCACCCACCACTAACTGAAAATACAAGGCAAGAACAAAGATCCCTCAGTGCAAGAAAGTCAAGTACCACCAAACACAGTGTCTTTTCTGATCCAAGCATGTGTTGGGAGATAATGTAACTGAACAGATGAAAGGAATAGTTCACCCAAAACTGAAGATTCTGTCACTATTTACTCAACCTCATGTCATTCACATTCATTGTAATTGCATGGAAAAGAGCGGCCAGTGTGGAAGAAAAGAAGTCTCACATGAGGTGAGGGACTTCCTTTGAAAGGGAACTTCAGTCTTCAAATACACATTTTGACAACATTAAAAGTGAAGTTCAGATAACTTTCATGGAATTTATTCTGCTCATTTCAGCAGCTGAAAAGATGCAACAGCATTTTCCATGCTGTCATGTGTTAGTATACACTACAGATTTAAAATACACACCTACTCACTTAGAATAATATGTGAATCAGATAATAACTATTTTCAATTTGAGCTTCTTCAAAATCACCACTCCTTGAGGACATTCTCTCAACCAATTTAATGAGGATCCTCAGATGCTTGGGCACTTGCTGGCTTCTTTTCCTCAAAAAAAAAGAAAGAAAAAAGAAATAATAAAATAAAATAAAACTACATTAAATTAAATTAAATTAAAACACATTTACAAAAAGTCTCCCACATCTGTATCAC
Organism: Sinocyclocheilus grahami; assembly: GCF_001515645.1. Lineage (NCBI taxonomy): Eukaryota > Metazoa > Chordata > Actinopteri > Cypriniformes > Cyprinidae > Sinocyclocheilus > Sinocyclocheilus grahami. The sequence goes on from NW_015505730.1 coordinate 507,101, forward strand.
CAAAACTAAAGGTAAAGAAAATGCTCAATCAAATCAAATGCTCAATGCTCAAAAATAATGAAAATGTGGCATCTGTGGATTTCTCTTTCATTCCTTAAATGGAAACGTCTCAGGTTACGTATGTAACCCTGGTTCCTCGAGGGAACGAGACACTGCATCGAGAACGCTAGGGGAACGCCTTCAGCGACCCACGCTCTGAATCACATGTGAAATCAGTCCAATAGCTGAGCGGGACGTCACGGCAGATGACGTCATGACCGGGAAGCTATAAAAGCACGTGCGGCGGAGCCAGCGTCAGCTTCTAGGAATGAAGCAAGCGCCGGCAGGGACGCCGGAAGTATGGCACCGAGAAGCAGCATCTCGTTCCCTCGAGGAACCAGGGTTACATACGTAACCTGAGACGTTCCTCTTCAGGAACTCGAGCTGCGTCGAGAACGCTAGGGGAACGAGAATGCCCACGTCGCCAGACTTCCAAATCTCTGCCTAGTGTCCTTATTAATGCTGCTCATTATAATATAAGGCATAATATTGTTTGCTTGTGTAACTGATGTTTGTGCAACTGGCGAGCTCTTTGACGCCCTCCGTATCAATCTCCTCGGAGAAAGACTGGCGGAGTGTCGCATCTTCCGAACCCCGAGAGCGGGCGCCGGATCTGGTGATTAGCAGATCCATACGTGAAACCCACGAGCACAGCCGCCGCTCCGCCTCGGCGAAAGCGGGGCCGGCACCGCGAGGAACGCTAGTGAAGGCTCCCTCCTCAAAGAGAGCCCTCTGAGAGCGAAGCAAGGCAGTAACAACTATGCTTCGCTCCCAAGCAAACCACGCACAGGCTGTGTGTGTCCCCACTCGTGATATAACATTATCTTTGGGCAGGGAGGAACACACAACCTACAACGTGGCTTGCTCTCGCCCTTGAAATGCTTTGTCCTTGCATGAGCTTAGACATAGCTGGAGCTTATAGACTTTTGACAGACAACAATAAATATGACTGACACACACAGAGCGCTTCGCTGAATGACAGAAAGCTGACGCTGGCTCCGCCACACGTGCTTTTATAGCTTCCCGGTCATGACGTCATCTGCCGTGGCGTCCCTCTCAGCTATTGGACTGATTTCACATGTGATTCAGAGCGTGGGTCACTGAAGGCGTTCCCCTAGCGTTCTCGACGCAGCTCGAGTTCCTGAAGAGGAACTACAGTAGATAATTAGCAGGACATCATCTCACTAGTTGATTAAATACTTAAAAGAAGGTAAAAAGTGCTAATTTCACACAGACTCCGAATCAGATTATTGATGTAAAAGTGCCCTCAGGTAAAAAAGAAAGTATTAATAGAGATAATAGCCACCTTAATTGTTCCTTTAATGAAATATGAAATAAATTCAAGATACGAGTTTGAATACATGCGTATCGCCATTTCCTCTCTTTGTACATTAATTAACAACAAAGACTTTATAGATAGATGAGGGGGGTGAGTTTTAGTTCCCTACAGCCCTAATTTTCTCTTTTAAGACACTGTGAGTGGGAAGGATCATTGGCTTCAATGGCGTTGCATGGTATGAACTTTATAGGTTTGTAACTAGTTTGTGATGACTAAAAAATCATTGGGGAACAATTTCCCTAGTATTTCCTTCAAATCATCCACCTCACAAAACACAAGGGTTAATCTCGTTAAAGTAAGCAATGAAAACATTTGTCAGTGATATGAGAATGAGATGAAAATACACTTCATTGTGATGAATTAAAATCTTACAAGATACTGTTGATGATGGTGGTTATATTATATATATATAAAATATATACAAAATATAAACATTACAACATTACAACAGAAAACGACGCAAATGCACAGATTAACTTGAACCAAATTACACACCAATTAATTTAAATTAAATACACGTTTGAGTCATTTTAAATTACATTTTCATTAAAATACAAAAACTGACGAAAAAAAGCATTGTAAAGCACACGAAACCCTATCAATCAATCAAATCGATTTATCAAATCAGCCTTAATGTAACACTGATAAGACAAGAGCTCAATATCACACTTCTTTAGCTCTGTTTTTCTCAAAGTAACACTCAGTAATTGGCTTTCTGTAACAAGTCGTTTTCAATTGCGCAGCACAGAGCACCTCTGGGTCAGTAGCGTCCCCCAGAATTTAATTTCATACTGCTACAAATTATATCAGTCTGACAAAGAATAAAGATTTGGATTTCTCCCTCTTCTTGATTAAATCTCACATTCTTAGCTATCAGTACATTCAAATTAATATTTTTCATCTTAGTATCCTATCTTGCAAGCCGATCATCTAATTTATATTCAAAACTATCAAGCAAACAGCCGACAGCCCTTCCTCTCGGATCTGTCCACTGGATCCTGTTATTTACTTTAACAATTGCTCTCCTGTTAACTGAACTACACAGTCCTTTTCTTTGCAACTTGGACTTTTCTTTCACCTTTTTAATGACAAGGCCTATTATTCGCTAATATAAATTGCATCCGAGTTGGTTGCAATCTCCGTGACGTCTTTTCAGACAGTCCCCTGGCCTATATACAGGTGCATCTCAATAAATTAGAATGTCATGGAAAAGTTCATTTATTTGAGTAATTCAACTCAAATTGTGAAACTCGTGTATTAAATAAATTCAATGCACACAGACTGAAGTAGTTTAAGTCTTTGGTTCTTTAATTGTGATGATTTTGGCTCACATTTAACAAAAACCCACCAATTCACTATCTCAACAAATTAGAATACTTCATAAGACCAATAAAAAAACATTTTTGGCCTTCTGGAAAGTATATTCATTTACTGTACATGTACTCAATACTTGGTAGGGGCTCCTTTTGCTTTAATTACTGCCTCAATTCGGCGTGGCATGGAGGTGATCAGTTTGTGGCACTGCTGAGGTGGTATGAAAGCCCAGGTATCTTTGACAGTGGCCTTCAGCTCATCTGCATTAGATTCTCTATGGGGTTCAGGTCTGGTGAGTTTGCTGGCCAGTAAAGCACACCAACATCACGGTCATTTAACCAACTTTCGGTGCTTTTGGCAGTGTGGGCAGGTGCCAAATCCTGCTGGAAAATGAAAGCAGCATCTTCAAAAAGCTGGTCAGCAGAAGGAAACATGAAGTGCTCCAAAATGCCTTGGTAAACGGGTGCAGTGA